>NC_137876.1:31937434-32194934 GCF_963924005.1 Protomyctophum bolini
CATCTCACAAACTCAAAGCTGATAATCTATGTTTGCACCTCCAAGACAATGGCGGACTCAGCCACACCCAAATACATGTACCGGTATGAGCCTAAGGGCCGATTCATACTCCTATTTTATCGCTGTTTCGGTGCTGTAGTGCCGAAATGATTTCGGCTCGTCAGAGGAGCACCGAAGAGTGGACTTTAGGACGGTACCCGCCCCCCCGAACCTCAAAGGGTCATTCACTGTAATCACAGTCTGATGCATAAAAGAAACTTGAGATATGACATGTTTGTATGACGTAAATGTGACATAAAAAAACACTTTAATGTCCTGAAGGAGAGTTAAATTTAGCAATCCTCAGAAAGACTGAAAGCTAATTTGACACGTCTACTGTCACCTCCATCCTTGACTTTAGCTTTGTTGAAAAATCAGGATTGATCTAAAAGCAGAGATGTTTCACTGTGCATCCTCTCTTAATAAAGCATATCACGACTGCTCCACCCTCCTACCATCCTCCCCCGTTCTCTCCAGAGTCCAGACATGACTGCAGAGCTGCTGCTGCAGATTGCCTCATATCCAAAGACATTCTTGCACAGCCGCAAATAAACTGGGAATAATAAATTATGTTCTTCTTCAGCATGGATAATAATAACAAAGTCACCATTCATCATGCATTGATGTATTTACTAAGATTGATTCATATCTAATAAATTGCGTTTTCTGCTGTTTGATTTGAATCACAGACTTGACATCAATGCACAGTAATCTTCCACGTTATTCCGGGTATCTTTACTGCTATTCTGTCTGAGTCACCAGCATTGTCAGTATGAAGAGAGAAAAGGGACCTTCTGGTTCCAGCAGACGAGGGATTCCCAGGTCATTCTCTGCAATGGAAAAGGCCTCCTCGAGGTTTTCCCTGTTGCTCCTCCTGCATACCACATCCATGTCCACCAGGTCTGGCCTGATGGCGTGAACCACAGAGTAGAAGGCGACGCCATTGCGCCAACTGGCACCAAAGTCCCTCACCTCAATGCCATGACGCCTTAATAAGCACACAGGGGAGTATTAATTTAGTTTAGTTTAAATTAGTGGTGTTTTTGCATTGCATAATGTACATACTCTGTATATAATGTAACGGATGCATTGCTTACAATGCACAATGTATAGGCTACATACATTATATAGAAGAAATAAAACATATAAACAACATAGAATGTACATATAGTTCATAATATAGTTAGTCACACATAACAGAAATTATATAGTATTATGATGCGGTTGTTTAGAAAAATATGGGCGGGGATATCTTTTTGCCCCATTTATTTTGTTTGTCTATTTGTCCATTTACTAAATAACTTTAGAATGGAGGGCAATAAACTGCCCAAGAAATAATATAAACATCAAAAAAGTTCAAAAAGGATCATGTAATGTAACTTGTGAACAGATCTGTAATGTCCTGAAACTTGAGAATGATCAGTATGCTGCCCCAAATATGATTAACGTTTATGTTTTAAAAAAAGGTCAAAGGTCAAGGTACAATATCAAGATCACAGTCAGAATTAGACTGAAATCAGTCAATTCCCAGGTGGAAATAGTGCTTATAGTGCAACATTTTATAAACAGAAAGCAAGCAACTTGGAACAAGCACCGTACTTTGCAGCTGTGACCTGCACCCATCGGAGCAGGGACTTCTTGGCACTGCCCTGGAACTTGGGGACTACTTTCCTCTTCATAGGAGGGCTGCCGGTCTCAGAGCTGGCCATGCTATCCAGAGAAGAGTTGCTGCTGGACAGGGCTTGAAGGGCCGGCAGGTTACTGGTTAATTCTTCAATCTAAAAATGTGAACAGGAAGCAAAGAAAGCAGTTACACTGTATAACCGCAGGAAGTTAAGTCATTGAGCCATCTCTAGACTACTACACTGCACACACGCACGCTCACTCGCTCACTCACTAACATATCTCTTATATCTGCTATATTGATGTGATGAACATCCACATCAGACCAAACCATAAGTACAGTACACTATCTATTCAAGTTTCTACACAAACAAGGGGATTTTCTGTAGATTTTACTGAATATTACCTGGAAGTAGAGAATGACGGTCCATATCAAACCAAGCACAATTGAAGGTCGTCCGTCTGCGATGTCTGTGGCATGAATGTTAACCAGTTTGATCTGGAAGAAAAGGGTCATTCAAAAATACTAAATATACAACAGGAAATACAGTTGTTCCCCCGAAAGGGTACATTTGTATTTTCTGTGTAAACACACAGGCAGAATTATGTATTTCAAGTTTATTTTCTTGAATTCATCAGTCACTTCTCCGATGTCATTAAATATTCAAAGACCAGCTGTGTAGCCAAAGCAAATAGAGGCAGAAAACAGCCAGTGAATAAAGAGGAGGAATGAGAAAAAAGATGAGAAAAATCGAAATATAAGAATGTGTTCAACAAAACAAAGAAAGGTAGATGCATTGTAGCAAATAACACCACTCCAGATATTACACTAGAGGACTGCCTTAATTAAACACTGCATTTGCATTCTACAATCAAACAGTCACCAGTTTATTAAGTAAGGTAGTCAGAGGCATCACAAACAAATGTTCTTATTAAAATAGCACAGCAATGGTACAGTACTTGTAAGAGTGAGAGTAACAATCAAGCATCGCTCCAGCCCATACACATCATGCATCAAACAAGAGCTATGTGTAGAGTATATATGAACACACAGGCTGTTTAACGGCGACTGACCGGAGATCCTCGATACACAGACTGAAGGCAGGGATGATGGGAGAGAGGTCACAAACACTATAAGTCTCCTTATGGAGCCCAGTGAAAAGTAGGGCAACCAGAAGACCTAACAAGGGGTTATGCAATCAAGAAAGGCTCTTCGTCTATCTCATGCCTCTTTCAAGGTAGAGTGTGAAGTGCCGTGGATAGGGAAATCCATTAAGACATTCCCCATTGAAATCCGTTTGAAGGGCACAAGTTAAATACTCTCAAAACACATTAGTGTTTTTTATTTTTTTATTATTATTACTTTCAAGTTCATCAACAGCTATAGTACTATAGATCCGAAGGCAAATTTCAAGCGGTACATAACTTACCCGCCGTCCTTCAAGGAACTTGAGTGCAGTGCCGATGTTGGACACCCAGTGGATCCTCTTGAGCTGGCGGCCTTGCTCGCAGGGCTGAGGACATAGAAGTAGTTGAAAAGAGCAAGATGCAGAAGGGAGGCCATATCACACAACATGTTGAGGATTTAATCTACTGCATAATGACTTCATGCCAGCATTTGCAGATTGGAAACACTAGGCACCATCCAAATGCAATTGATGATCGGGGGACATAACAGGTTTGTCTAAAATTAACAGCCATTTGGAAGGAGATCATTTGGATGCGCTGTAATCTAAATACCTATTTGCCTGGTGAAATAGTACATAGGACGGGCAGAGGATGAAATGTACCACCCGTTGTGACCAGACCAAAGGACAAAAAAGTTAATCTCTGGTCCTGAGCCTTCATTTTGTGTTAATCTGCAAATAAAGCCTACATGGGTTGACAGGCTCATCCAACATTGTTGTTACTCACAAGTCTCTGTCCAGACAGCACCTCCAGAAGAGCCAAGAGCTTCACCCCATCTTTGATGTCCTCAAAAAGGTCGTTGACCTCTAGCGGTGGTTTACGCTGGCAGAGAAAGAGCACAGTTTTACCAAGGTGACAACAAACATCAATTCAGACAATTCTCACAATTAAGACAGGCATACCGGCAGAGGTGCACAGAGTACTCGACCCCACTACTCAACTTTACTCCACTACAAGTAAAAGTAGCTCAGTCAAAATATTACTCAAGTAGGATTTAAAAGGTATGTGCTTTTAAATATACTTAAGTATTCAAGAGAACATGCTTTTAAAAAATACTTAAAATACAAGTACAGTAGTAATAAAAGTTCATTTCTTATTTTACACATCAACTAATTGCTGTAATATTTTCACAATTAATTTATAGGACCTTGTAACTCTTGTTTAAGAGAAATAACTCTGAAATCACCTGCACTGCATGCATGCTTGCTTGTATAATCACTACGTAATACATCAGAATCAGAATTTTTATTGTCTCATCACAGTTTTAAAAGTGAAAAGTGGGTGAAATGTGTTTTTGTGTATATTATTAATATTAATTCCCATCCCATCTTAGTATAATAGGATTATGCTTTCCCTTTTTGATACAATACAGAGAAAGGTAAGATTTATTGCGTCAATCGCCCTCTCTTAACAACAACAGTTTGAACACCGAGCGAGAGTAGCCCTGCTGCCGCTGGTGAGTGGAGGGGGAAGCCACAGACACAAATAATAAAAGTCCATAGACTTGGCTGAAAGCTAAATGTTGTTTTGTTGGGGTTTTTTTGAGGGGCTAGTGCCCCTCAAAAAACAGCCAACCTAAAAGTGCTCAGTACTCTACAGCCTTCCAAGAAATAACATGTGTACTTTTGCTGATGTTAAGTACTGCACGCAACATTCTGGGGTAGCACCCATCTAGAGACCATCTTCTGCAGGGTTGGCTTCAGGGTCCAGCATTCACTGCCGTATAGGAGAACAGACTCTACCGTTGCATAGACTACAGGTACCTTCAGCAGTAGGGCCTTCTGTTGTTGTTAGAGCAGTCAGTCAATCAAGTGAAGTCACAACTGTGGCAGATGCCAAAAATATTTAATATTTAATATATATTTAGGGGTATGTCATGTGGTCTACATGCACAGCCTGTGTGATCTACTGGTAGATCACGATCTACCTTTTGGGCACCCCTGCCTTAAAGCATTAACATTAACACTGTAACCCTGTACTGATGGGCAGGAGAAACAAGAGCAGAGCTTGTTAGAAATGACCACAGTGCCTCCCTGCAGCTGAAAAGATGGTGGCTTTGCCTCAGCGGTGGCATCGTGCCCAGTACTGATCCCACACTGCTCAGAGCAAAATCAGTACATGGGCTCATTTAACCCTAAGTGGGCACTGACCACTGATATCACATAGGGCTGGGGCAGTATGGATCTTTGTTATCGCGGTAATACATCTGTGTTTACCATTACCAGTTTCAGTTTATTTTTATTTATAGTGCATCACCCCAAGGGGTCTCTGTGCACTCTGTTCAGCAAAAAAGCTGAAAATACAATAGCACAATAACACTATAACAAGCATAATACGATGTGTCAATACACATGGATGACATACTGTAAGTACCATACGATAGGACACAGTCAAAGTGATAATATTGGACGGATTCTAGCTAGGTTGTGCAGATGGAAAAAGGCGGATTTTGTGATGCTTTTGGAGGAGTCAAAAATGACTCCTAGATTTCGGACTGTTGGTTTATGAGTTATTGGGCAGCCATCAAGGTTTATGGTTGTGTTGTTGAACAGATCAGTATGTTTGGCTGGGCCGACTAGCAGCATTTCAGATGGAGTGGTGGGATCTAAAACCAGACTGAAAATTATGATTGTTATTTGTAATGTAGGTTGTGAGCTGATTGGAGACAACTTTTTCTAAAAGTTACCGACAGTATAGAATATTGAGCGATACCTAAAAGGTTGTTTTGAATTAAATAAATAAAATATATATAATAATAATAATCGTTTTAATGATGCATAATATAAGGGGCATGCCGGCACGGTATCACAGTAAGCGCACTAGGCGGCCTGCTCCCTCCTCATGCATTGAAGGAAGGATGAGCTCAGTTCGGGGCTCTCCCCATGTTGGCAGAGGGAGAGTAGCGCCCAGGATTACAGCTTAGGCAATTGGCACTGGGTGAAAAATGGGTTACAATATCGTGGGATACAAATTGTAATAAAAAAATTATAATTGCGGTTATGAACTCGATAACCGCTATTGCGGTTATTGCACCCAACCCTATCCACATGCATATTTTACAGAATCTCTCGCTTAAATTAATTCTCAACACTTATAGTACTGTTTATATTGTCTCAGTTTTAACTGTGTTCATTTATCTCAGAGATGTGTTGAATATGAGTTAAATGAACACTCAGGATTTTACAGATACTATGCACTGGATATTTATCAGGTTGTGCTGTGCACACCTAAACGGAATATGCCTCCATTTTTCTATTCTTCTCGAGTATAATAATGACCTGTCCTACAGCATTGCACACGTTGAACAAATGTAATTCATACAACAGATGCATGGATTTATACGGGCAAATTAAGCCTTAATTAAAAGCTCAGGTTGGCAGGGCAATTCTTTATTTGGCAGAGGAAACAGGTCATTTCACAACTCAACACATATCATGATTCATGACAGGATGCAGTTGGCTGGCTATGTGGGGCACATAAGTGTGAAAATGGCATTTCTCTGCCCTGTGTTCTGCACATCAGCTGTTACTTCTGCTTCAGGGACAGTGACCATGCAGCAACCATGCAGCAACCACGCTAGCCTAGCGGGGTTGCCTCCTCTTTGACATCAATTAGTGGGCTGCTCATGAGCCTGTTTCTGCTTCAAAGACATCAATCACAGAGTCAAAGAGCTATAAGGGCTTATGTTACGACATAGCTTTCTCATAGGAAACTTTACAATAATTTAGGATTTAAGTGCATTTTTCACTATTCCTGCTATCCATAACTAATCAGGATTCAAACTCAGGTCTAAAAATGTCTAGCACTCTGTTAATAAGACATTAATAAGACTCCTGCTTGGCCAGGGGAGACACTGAGCTATGGGCTTCAGGCAGAACTACTTACAGTAGGTGTCTTACCCGATACCAGGGTCTAAATGTCTCAATGGAGACCACAGCAGATATAGTTATGGGATTACCAAACTCTACCATACAGATTGGTTAAAATAAAGTTTTATTAATTAAAATAAATTCCGGATTTCGGCTTTAAGAGCCTTACTAGTAAGCAGGAACACATTAGAAGCACTAACATTTTACTTTAGATTTAGATTTCTCACCAATTTTCACCAATACAGCTACTCAAATAGAAAGCTTCTACAAAGTACACATCCTCCCTGTCCTGGAAAATAAAATAAATAGGAGAGTCCCACTATCGCTGTCAAAATAGTGAAAGCTAATCACTGGAAAGGTGCTTAGTGATACAATATGAGAGGAAATGGACACAATGGAAAAGTGACAGCTGGGGGAAACTGAGGGTGAACTGAGATAGCAGACTTTTCCTACAACTGTGAATACAAAATACTTCACAGGAGGGGAGCAGATCTATCAAGTCTAAATTAACTTTGATCGTTAAAAGCTTGAGGGAAAATGTTATAGCCGTTTCTCGTCTACTGGTTGTCCGTGAGTCTCATACGGTAGCAGCCTGCAGTCTGTGACTATGACGACCGTTTCAGGGATGTTTCATGACTTGGCTTATTCTACACTAGTCCCATTGGTATGCAGTGAGAGAGACCAGGGTGTGATGCATGAATAATGAAGAATAGACCAACTTGGTTTGTCTCTGTCTGCTTACAGTACTACCACATAACTCAGATTCCTTTAATGTTTTGAGCTGTCATAGGATCAGATCAGGCTGCAACAAAAGAGCTGGCAGAAACAACACTAACACCGAAGACAGGCACACTGTGCTGTGTCATAGCAAAAATATGTATTTTTACTGTATAATGATTTCCCTGTTACTTACAATTTAACATTCCCTGCAATATCCTGGATTTGGCTATTGATCTGTCAGGGTATCAATGTTATACATTGTGCATATCCTTGCTGTCAGGTGGAAACCTTGTGTGTCCAAAACCTTTTCAGGAAATGGAACAACAATATTCATAAATACTGAAAATAACAGATCTACTACAAGCTGACAATGTGCCTCGATGTGATGCATTGTGAGCTTGTAGGGCAGCAGTTTTCACTACTTTTGCTTGACACTCTTGTGTTATTTAGGACGTATAGGGTGTGAAATGAAGTGTTGAAATGTGGAGATATGAGGTTTCTGCCCGACAGCAACTACAGTAGCATACTGTAGCCGCTCTTAATGCAGGGTCATTCAAGCCTGATTAGAGTGGTATTCAGTGATGTCTAACACATACATTTGTTTTGCACACTGCCTTGCATGGACCTTAGGAGCAGACTGCTGCCTGCAGGGAACTGTCCTCACCCTCTAACTCTCCATCTGCACAGTGCAGCATTCTCCCTGCCAATCCTGACCACACACACACACACACACACACACACACACACACACACACACACACACACACACACACACACACACACACACACACACACACACACACACACACACACACACACACACACACACACACACACACACACACACACACACACACACACACACACACACACACACACACACACGCACACGCACACGCACACACACAGAGAGAGCTTGGTGGCTTTATGCCCCAACTGTAAATGTCCATAAATAACACACTGCTCCACAGGTAGTGAAGCGTATCTGAAGTTTCCTGGGTAGGTGATTGGCTCAGAAGGCTCTGTGCAATGACACAGACCCTAGTGCTTTACTGTATGCCATCTTCAGTTAATGTCTCCGTAAAAAGACATTCCGAAGACACTCAAGCCAGTCAACAAAGCAGCCTCTGGCATTATTATTTTTAAAAGCCTCTCTTGAGGAAATAGAACAAAGAAATTTGGCATGTAGAGGCCACTATAATAAGAGACAAATGATGCAAGGCAAACAGAATGAGGCAAACTGATCATAGAAAAATTATTATACAGAGGCAAATGGAATCTAAAAATACACATTGTACTGTGTGCATTGCTCATCATCCTATATTAACCCCATTCAGGATGGGAACCCCTTTTGGGGTTCTTGTTGCTATGTACAGTATATTTCAAGCATAACATTTTTGTAATTTTTTATATTCAGCTATTAGTGTAGATTTTCGTCTTACACAAACATTAAATTCCCATTGACAATGAATGGAGAATTGACGTCATACAGTATGTGTCTGAGCAAATCGGCTTAGAGTCTATTTTCGCCTTACACAAAGTTTAAATTCCCATTGACAATGAAGGGAGAATTTTACGTCATAGTCAATGAGCAAATCGGCTTAGTGTCTATTTTTGTCCTACACAAAGAATACATTCCCATTGACAATGAATGGAGAAGATTGAGAAATCATACACAAACCCAATACGTCATGGGTTTTCAACTGATTATGAACCAGGGACCACCACCCTGACTAAGAATCAACCTGGGGACCACCGTTGGGCGGGGGTATATGGGCGTGGTGTGTGTGTGTGTGGGGGGGGGGGGGAGCTTGAAATTAAATATTGACTGTTAAGGGCTTAATTTAATTTGATTAAAAAAAAGTGTGGCTTTCGCTATAATTTGCACTTTTTTATGGAGGGATAGAAAGTAGGCCGACAGGAAATGGGGAGAGAGGTGGGGGATGATGCAGTAAAGGCTGTCGGGATCGGGAGTCGAACTCCACACTGCCAGACTGGGTTACCAGCCAAGATGCCTGGACCGCTGAGCCACGGCCCAGGCCTTAATTTGATAATTTGAGGTGAATTAAATCAAGCCGTTAACCGTCATTAGTTAACTGACATGCTAGTGGTCCTGAGCTCAAAAAAGAGCTCTTAACCTTCCATAAACTCATACAGACACGTGCTTGCATGATTATATGGGCACATTTCCTAATAATGGTGACTCAATCAGTCAATCCGCCTGCACTTTCCTTTGAAATTCTAATTCCCTTTTCTGTAGAAGTTATTGATATCAGACTTCCCATGCTGACAACACTGATGTGTCATCATACATCAGGTCATTAAGTGCACCAACTAGTGGTCGATAAAAACAAATCTTAAATTTACTAAATGCATGTGCGTTACTTTATTTTCGTATGGGAATGTTGGAACGCGGACATAAACATCCTCCGCATAAGTCAATCTGCGCTCTTTGACGACTTTTGTTCATGTGAGGGCTTCTGAATGTGTGAACTATAAGTACCTATACATACCGCTGCGAATATCTCCTGTGTCGCGGAAGCCGTTAAGTATTTTTAATCTATGTTTGATTAAAAATGTCGCTTTGCTTCTTCTCTTCCTACCTTGTTTATTGACACCTCATTGTACCGCCTATCTGGCTAGCTAGTGGCGCTATAGCTATGACAGAGCAGATCAGAGGCAGGAACGTAGCCGGCACAAGCCAACCGCACATCAGAGGCGGTACAATAAACGGTAAATAAACAAGAAGAATCAAAGCGACCAAATCGGTCAAACAAATTCCGCGACACAGGAGATATTCGCAGCGGTATGTATAGGTACTTATAGTTCACACATTCAGAAGCATCCACATGAAAAAAAGTCGTCAAAGAGCGCAGATTGATTTATGCAAAGGTGTTTACGTTTATTTATGTGTGCGTACCCGGTGGCAGGGTGGAGCTGGAATAAGACCCAATGCTCTGGGTCTACAAAATGTCAGAAACTTCAGTAGCATTGGGTTCTGCTTGTAGGGCTATACCTGTATATGGTCATGGACATATATGGAACGGAACAACTTCAAGGACTCGATGGAGTGTGTGGTTCCCACGGTTGAGTTACACGTGCGCAAGCAGAGCGCGCAAGTATTGTGGTCGTGCTGGCTTTTTTATGCGTATGCTCGGAGGTATATACACCGATGTTGATGATGACGTAATTAAGATATGTTTCAATGTCGGGTTATAACTGGCTGTCGATGGTGACGTAATTAGGATATGTTTCAGTGTCGGGTGAAAACTGTATGTAAACTGTATGTATACATGTGTGTAATCTGAAACCTATCTTTATTACGTCACCATCGAAAGCCAGTTATACCCCGGCATTGATATATATCTTCATTGCGTCACACTCAAAATCAGTATATACCGGTATACCTCTGAGCATACGCATAAAAAAGACCACAGTATAGTACTTTTCAACTTACATACCGGTATACATAAATACGTTACCTGTTAGCTAACCAATATTGAAATATCGTAATTACGTCACCATTGACATCCAGTTATAACCCGACTTTAGTATTTAATTCCGATTTGAAAGTTCGTAGCAGCAAGCAGCACGCAAGTATTGTGGTCGTGTTGGGACGTATGCACGTGAGCTTGGGAGGTATATATACTGGATGTTGATACCAACCAAGCATACTGTACGTACATAAAAAAGCCAGTTGACCGCAGTATAATACTTTCAACTTACATACATGTATACATACATACGTTACCGGTTACCCAACCAATATTGAAACATATCGCCATTAATAGGCACAAAAGGGACACAGACATACGGGTACAATGGGTACTCTGAAAAGGCCCCCAAAACTATGACTCAGACATATCGGTCGGATCGGCGGAGCATCATAGGTGTGAGCTGCGAAAAATGTGAGGGCCACGTAGCAGCCCAAACATCTAAAATAACCAAACAGCCCACGTAAACAAACACCAGTAATGAGTACAGTCATATAAATGCTTCAGAGCCCTGAATGTCATTATTAACTATGTGTCTGATATTTGGCTGTTTTTATCATTACCATTATCTCATGCATGGTGGGTCAGCAGTGGCTAAATTGCCACTGCCCGGACAGGTCACACTATTATGAGGAGTCAAATAACACAAACAATGGAAAAGGTCAAGTTAATATTGAATTGCATTATGTTCCAAGTGTAACTGTCTTTATAAAGATTTGTATTGCAGCCCTGATTGATTGATTGATCTTTTGATTGATTGATTGCTTATTTATTTCCGTGTCCTGCACAAATTGTGCCCAACCCTCATAGGTTTATAAGATACCCTTTCACATTTGCATTTACAGCAAGTTTATATTACAGTATATTCATAATACATTTCATTACAGCCCAGAGTTATACAGAGTACTTACTCTGCCTTCTCTCAAAGCTTGACAAATAAAATCTGTCACAACAAAAGACCCTTTGGCAAAACATATCTAAATTTTTTCATAATCATTTAAATCTAGGAAATCCCCACAGATAGAAGACATCTTGTTAACCATAATTTCCCTTATGTCATCATATTTAGGGCAATAAAACAAACCTGACAGAAACCTGACAGACCAATGACCACTGTGTAAAAGCCTGTTTTCTTTACAGCTACATTAAGGTATCTCAGATCCGGTCAAAAGCCTTGTACTACAACCATGTGATATGAAAGCAGCACAAGCACATGGATGGAATTCCAGTTCTTACCTTCGCCAAATGAGAATTGATCCATTTTGTGAATGTTCGCTTCTGCACAGCCTCTTGCTCATCTGAAAATGAGATAGACACAACTCACGTCAATACATGATGGATGTCACATGCTAAAGCTGTTGATTCTGCGTTATCCGCCTCTCCTCCTTATTCACCGCCGGTACATGAGGCACAAAGAATATGTATGTACTGCAATTCTTCAATTCTTCAAACTAAACAAATGAGTAGAACAGATGTTATATCACTCGATCGCTACAGATAAGGAAGCTGTATATGCTCAAAGACACCATAAACACAGATATTCTATACTGCTGACTCAAGGTCTACGAAATCTAGCCTAATGCAACATCTTTAGCCACGGTTTTAGCCACGAGTCGCCCTAGCAACCTAGATAATTGCTGAAGAATTTTGCCAACAATTCTTGGGGCTTCACGCAACAGTTCAGATAATAATTAAAGTGTGACCACTGCACCAGCTACATGATGCCCAATATCAATGGCATAAAAAGTGACATGGGTGACGACATGGTCTGCATCTCCTTCTGAGTCAACATGATAGCAAAAGGTTGCCCTCACTCTCAACATGTGGATGCTAAAGGAACCAAAGTAGAGATGAGAATGGGCTCACACAACATTTAGACAGGGCAAAATTGCCACGGTCATCTGTGAATGTCATCTTATTTGCCAATAGGCTGATGGCCGTCAACAAGGCAAATATTGGTCGATACCAATGAATGTACAGCTGATGAATCAGTGCATCCCTATTCTATACCCATGAAAACTTTATAGTTTCACAGACGCTTGTGACATGCGCTCTCAACAAGGAGGTCAAATGAGGAGATTAAAGACTGATGAGTGCGGGAGGAGATTTCTGCAAACACATCTTGCAGACCCCCGATAATGACATGCGTATGAGTGTTCAGGTCACCTCCAGACCCTTTTGTGGTGTACTAATATATTCAGTCATGGTGCCACATGCATTATGCAACAATGCATTCATATGCATGACAAAACATCTGATTTGGTCATGCTGCTGTTGTTTAAATAACGGTGAGATGCAGATCTCATAGGGAGATCTGTGCCGGTATAGGCCAGTGCTGCCCACTGCATGGAGTGGCCATTTTTAAACATCCGCCCATATAAATATAGTCTGAAGTCACGTGCTAAAGCCAGCAATGCTAACTTTACAACAATAATGAGCCCATCACATTAACCCACAGGCAAATGCTTCATCACTGATGCACAGGGGATGCCCACTGAAGCATAGCATGCACGTACACAATCACGTACACAGACACTAGTTTACACACAACATTTTCACATATACACTACACAGCTGACTTACACATCTGTCTATGTGCACCATATATCTGTCTCATTCAACGGGTTCACCTACTAAGCCAGACTGTCTTGTTTCCCTGTAATATCCTAGAACAGGAAAAATCCTAATGGACCGATCAGACATATAAGCCAAAAGGTAAAGACTCCTGCCCTACTTACCACGTAGATACTGAAAGAATCCAGTCACCAGGTTTAAAGAAGAAGTCTTTTTGACACATACATCCTTATAGCGAGCCATTCTACACTCCACTCCCTGTCTCTCTCCCTTTGCCCTTCATGGGTGCCTGCTATGTTTGCGTGAAGATGACATCCACAGTGGAAAAATTAGGAACAACCCAAAAAAGAAAAAAAAAATGTTCTTTTCCCTTTTTCCCTGGCAGGAAGCAAAGCAGATCTGGCTGCCCAGTTTCCCCGGTGAAAACACAAGAGCTGCTGGGGGCTTCGCAGATGAATCGCTGTTCCCTCCTCCCCCAACACTCTCACTGACACACACACACGGCAGAGCAGTGGAAACCCCTCTCTAAGAGCGACAGCGATTTGCAAGCCAGTCCTTCCCTCCTCCAGTGTTATTGCCATCCAGAGGAGCCATGCTTGTGTGGCTGTGCCCAGCCCCCGCTGCACTGCCTCCCGAGTCTCTGTATCATCCTATCGTCTGAGGATGGGAGACTGATCAGCTCAGAGCTCTGCTCCACCAATCAGGACCCTGGAGGTGGTGATGTCACAGCCATGGCTGCCATATCACTATTATGCACTTCTACCTGACATTTTCCCCCCAAAAAATCTACCTGACATTTAAAAGAAAGAAAGAAACAAATCTATAATTTCAAGATGTTTCTATTTTTGAAATAGGGTGGTTACTCTTGGCATGATTGAGTGTCAGTGTGTGTGTTCATTTCATGTTAATTTTAGAGCTGGGACTCGATTAAAAAAATTAATCTAATTAATCAGAGGCTTTGCGATTAATTAATCTAGATTAATCGCATTTTAATCGCATATCATTATTTGACCCGAGAACAGTGAGAAAGCAATTTTTTCAAATGGATTTTGGTATTATGACTTTATGAGTAAAGGAATGAATAGTGAATACATAAACTTCAGCAACAAAACATTGTTTATTGTGTCAGACGAAGCTATCTGTAGCACTTTTTGCAGCCCCATATCTTCGACCACCGCAAGTGGTCTACAGTTGACTGCAACCCAGTAAGCCAGGGAGTTTGTTATTTTGTCAGACTTGGACTTAGTCATATTGCCTCTGAAACCAGGCATCAGGTCGAGTGTAGGTTGCGACGTTGAAGAAGACGGAGTAACGTGAACTTCCACGCTAGCAGCAACATGTTTGGCATTGATGTGATATGTGAGGGACGATGTGCTGCGGTGATAGGCAAATTCTTTGTTGCATAATATGCATACAACTGCATTTCTGTCCACGCTTCCATCCGCTCGCTTTTTAAATCTAAATTTCCCACTAAATTTCCCAAGCTGCGCGTTCTTATTTGGGTCTGCATTCATGCTAACGTGTGCCGTTTCAGTTTGTTGTTATCGTCTAGTACTAGCGGAAGTGAATGCTCAGACAGCAATGTTGCTGCTGGGTGCGTCAGCATCTTAGGTAAGTGGAAACGTGCGCCCAGTGAGAAACGTTCCGGTTCGGCGGTGAAAACAAAATATGCGATTAAATGCGTTAATTATTTTAACGCGTTAATTTTTCTGTAGTTAATTAATCTAAATTAATCGCAATTAGTCAATTTACTTATTGTGTTTAATGTTTTTGAAGTCCTTTCCAACTGTAAAAGTAAAGTCCATTCCGGCCTATTGATTGATGCTGCCCCTTTAAAACATTTAACACAATTAAAAGATGGCTACAACAATGCCACAGCATGGTGTGTTACGCATCTTAATAATTAATGTTGCTCCCACTGACAGCAACCACCTGCTCTCCCTCGGTCTCAAGACAAAAGACACACCTCACCCACCAAAGGATTCCCCTTTCAAACACAATATTATGTGATAGTGAAGTCGATCAATTTTTCTCTCTGCTCATTGTGTACACAGCAATGCCATTTTACCTTAAATCATACAGACTCTATGAAGCTTTTACTGTTACTGTTAAAGAAACTAAGGGGAACAAATGTTCTTTTCTCTCCTGTGAATAACACATATAACACAACACAATAGCACCATGTCTGGTGCTAGATAGCTTATCATGTCCTTTATGTAAAAAATATCTATTTTATTTATTTTATTAAGTCTCTATGAAAAGAAAACGTCATTACGTATGCTTCCACTCACATGGTTTACATGATACGTTGTCCCTGTGGTCTTGCCTATAGGCAAAACCACCAGGAAACTTAAACAACGCACCAGCGAACATAAAAGTACGATCCGTAGAAATGATAGGGACTACCCTGTAGCCATACATTTTAATGACATGAAACATGACATCTCCTCTCTGCGTTTTATTGGCATTGAGGCGGTCTCACTGCCACCTAGAGGGGGTGACCACGACCTTCTTTAAAGAGAATATTGGATTTTCACCCTCAACATCTTAGCCCCAAAAGGCATAAATTAATTATGAATTATTATTAAATGTGATGTGATACTCTAAGCTCCTGTTGTGCTGTTTTTATCCAGTTGTTTATTTATCCCCACTCAACAGACCCTGCTTTTTAGATTGACCTGATGTCCCTGTGTTGTATTTGTCACACCCCTAGACCTGTGCGGTTTGGTCTGAATACTTTTTGGGAGATTATTCCTCCTTCACCTAGCACTTAAAATTACGATGATTTTTTTTCCTGCTGTGCCTCAGTACACCTTACACTTCAAAATGTCTATGTATTTCTAACATCTATTTCATTGACTACAAAAAAATGTCCATGGTAACAGATTGGCGTGGGAACCAAATTAGACTTCGCCTTTCTGAGTGCTTCTATACATGTGTCCCAGATAGTAGATACCTGATGAAGGTCGTGTGTAGACTAAAACATGAACTGGTTGCCTCCTCCTACGCACCTGTCCCAGTAGGTGTGCAAAAGGACCTTTCTCTACATTATTTCAAGGCCAATATACTGTATATTAAACAGGAGGCAAAAATAGAGCTGATCCCATGGTTCCATCCTTAATTCTTACTACCCACTGTGTTGGTGACTGTGGGACCTGCCTGGAAAGGCTGTTTGAGTAAAAATAGACAATGGACAAACATGTGTGAGCCACTACAATGAGTCAAGCATACTGTATTACATCGCAAAATACCTCATTGATTAATTTGAGTAAAAATAGACAATGGACAAACATGTGTGAGCCACTACAATGAGTCAAGCATACTGTATTACATCGCAAAATACCTCATTGATTAATTTCCCCCTGCTCAACACCCAAAGTACCTGCTGTGGAGCTGTCCACAGTCCTGAACTCAGTCACATAATATTTGTGACAATTAACGGTAAGTACCTTAGGCATGAATGCAGATCAAGTATTTTCCTGGAGTACTCATATGATCTTTTACATAATCATTTCATTCAATTTTGACAATTTGTCAATATTGAATGAATTTAAGTTGATGTCAGACGACTAGTTAAGTGCCAATTAAAAGATAGAACTAGCAACAAACACCACGTCGATGTGAAGCAACCATCAAACCACTCAAGCATTTGCAATTCACATGAGTGATCAGGTACTTATGGTGATCTTTGGACACATGATATCTTTGGCGGTAGTACAGCATCATAGGTGCTTAGCTTCATTAGCCTGCAGGTCACCTGGGACCACTGTAAAAGCCCATTCACTGTTGTTGTTCCATTTATTTGAGAGCACCTCCACTTTGTAGCTCTGACTGACAAGCTAACAGCAATTACACAGGACCAGAAGTGACCTGCTGTTGACCTCATGCCAGCCCATTCTGGAATGCTTGAGGTTGCAGATTTATTAAACATGGAACAGTGGCATATTTATTGCTACATGTAGTCTTCAAAGTAGCATAAGTAAAATAATCTAGAATGTCTTGCTGCTCTACTTGCTGCTTTACTGTGCTAAAAATAGACATACTACTTTGACACTTGGATATTGTTCATTATTATATTGCTAGAAACAAATATTTCCGATTGTACTATAATTCCACATTTAAACAACCAGCCTAGAGCAACAAAGAAGACAACATGACGATAAAGAGGTCATTAGGTTCACTGACTACTAGAGATTCACTCTCGCTGTCTCAATTGTGTCTCTCTCGCTCTCTCTGGTTACAAGAGTGTGTTTGCTGTCTGTCCTAAGAGTACCTGGCAGCTGCTACTGACAATGTTGAAATAGAAGCACGTTTTACAGCCGACAACAAACACGTCTGTCTCTTCCTAGGCTTATATAATACGACTGTGTTACTTACAAAAAAAGATTTGCCCGTCATAATTTTGTGAAAATCAGTTATCTAAGTGTTGCAAAAGCATTAATCTTAGCCCTTAGCCCATATCCCAACCCAACCCAACAGTGGTCCCCAGGTTGATTCTAAGTCAGGGTGGTGGTCCCTGGTTCACAATCAGTTGATAACCCCTGCCTTACGGGATTATTCAGACACAAATTACAATACATTATATTTCCTGTGCCAACACACTTTTTAATGTGGCTTTCGCCTTTATTTTATATTTTTTATAGAGGGATAGACAGATTTTAGTGCAATTTTACCACATCCTTTCAGATAGGCCCCTTAACAGCTCATCTACAGGAAAAACGAAAGTCATTATGAAAGTGAGAGGTGTGTCGGCACATCATTCGAGCAATGAGGAAGACATTATTGGAAACCCGAGAGGGTGAAGCCACAAGCTGTTGCCATGTTACGGTCTCAGAGTGTTGCTTGTGGTTGGTTGGTATATTATTCTTATGGACTCAATGATATGAATAAACACATTATTGTCTCTACACAATGGCTGTGGTACTATAGCCTAATTTGGTCAACACCAGAAAATTCTTTGCCCATATGATGTTGTAACGTGTGCTGCCTGTAGTCTTAATCCTTGCACTCCGTATTCCAAGTTGCTCTAAAAAGATTCAGTATTAGAATCAGATACAGTAAATGCCTAAAGTATGAATGCATGTCTTAAATTGACAATGAATATGATTACTTTAGTTATGAATGCCTCTTGGCCAGGTGACTCTTGAAGATTTTATTTTAATCACAATGAGTATGAGACGTTTACCTGGTTAAAAAAAAGTGTATGATGATGATGATACTGAAGACCAGCTATAATTCAATAATTCATTAGACAGATCGAGTCACTCAAACATGTCCTAAACATCCTCCCAGGATACTGTAAATGACAGGAAGTCATGTTTGATAACCAGTGAACCCTGTAAAGCCCAGCAGACCTGTCATCTGCATGGCACCTAAAACCTTCCACAATGATGGCTTCCAGATGTGACACTGGATGTTACATCTGGAATGTTACAAACCTTAAGGACTCCAGTAGTCAGCCAAGTCAGTCAACAGTAGCTTGCACTGAGCATTGCATGTTATGCTGTCCACATTGTGTTTGTTCAGGTGAAGGATGTAAAAACTTGCGGGCGTGTGTTTAAACTCCATAATGTGGCAATGTGGCATAAACAAGCAAGGTCCTCTATTCATACTGACAAGTGGTATCAAGCACTCAAACTTGTCAGCATGTGTTAAGGGCAATGTAGCAATATAGTAATTACTTATTCCTTCTCCCTTACTACAGTAGTATGTGTAGCTAAATCGGTAGGTCATCAAACTGCAGAAACAAAGTTTAAATCTCACAGTTTAAACTGTGAACAGCAAAATTAATTTTGATAAAACGAGAAAGAAAATAACTGTTGAGACCACAGGAAGTTGTCTTTCTCTCTCTCGAATAGAGAGCTGGGGAGAACTGGCACAACTGCACACAAATGTTTGACAATAGTTACTATGGTAACAAGCTACTGCAAATAAAAATACCCTGATATGATCCACAAACAATTCTACACAGTAAGATCTTCAGTGTTACTGTATCTCGACAGGTTTGAAAGTCTTTCCAGGATTTGTAGAATTATCCGCAGATGCACATCAAAATATCAGTATTTGACTCAACCTGGTCATGTGTAGTTGTGATTGGCCTAATGTGTGTGTGTGTGTGTGTGTGTGTGTGTGTGTGTGTGTGTGTGTGTGTGTGTGTGTGTGTGTGTGTCAAAGTACATAATTTTTGTTGTGATTGTATTGCTGTATTGTTGTATTGTTCTTTCTGCTTTGGCAATGTAAACGTATGTTTTCTCATGCCAATAAAGCCCTTTGAATTGTGTGTGTGTGTGGGGGGGGGGGTTAAGGGTGAGAAGAGACTACTGGACTGGTATCGACCCATTCTCTTACCAAGGGCAGAGCTGGTGTCGGGTTTTAGCCCTGTTCAGTACACAGTCAGTACATGCATGGTGTCTCGGTTGTTGTGACTCAATATCTCATGTCAGGAGCCAGATCAGTTTAAATGTTTCTTACACAAATGAGGAGGCTGTATAAGAGTAGTAAACTACAAGGCCAATAGCTTTTAACAATAGACTGGAAATAAATGATGATTTTCTTGAATTAACACATTTTATTATCTGTGTTACCAATGCATTTAATCACTGGTGTCAAGATTATTTTACAATACCTTTGCAACCAAGCAAACAATGTACTTAGTATGTCAACTGTGCAGTCCTAATGCATAATATTTACGGAAAATGTATGAAAGATATAAAGAATTTCTAAATGAAGGCCAGTTTACAATCACGTTGAGATCATGAGCTTCAAGCGTGGCAGAATCTCAGAGAAATTCCCGGAATTCCACTCTCAGAATGCACTCCGTTCATCAATTGAAGGGAATAAATCATATTGCTCCGAGTTTCATTTAGTCTTAAGTGCCTCATAAAGGACAGCAGTACAGCTCTTTGCGCCTCGGTCACAAGACTGGGAATGCATTTTTACGAGTTATCAAAAAGGAATTATTTGTTGCCTTAGTGTGGAACAATTTGACGTGATTTCAAAAGGTGTCCTGTCCATTTTATATATGCCCATAGGACTGACAGATACAGAGATCTCTGTATATGGGAATAAAAAGGACACAGGTAAACATACAGGAACAGACATCTCCATATATGGGCACAAAAGGCATACAGACAGACAGGTACAATCATAGAGTTAAAAATAATAGAGGCACAGGAAACCCAACCACACTGGGTTTCCTTGTCATAAATCCACGGGTCCGCCTGCAGTCCCACCTCTTACCAGTAGGGCCGAGTGCTTAAACGTTGGAGAGCCTCACTGGGGGCTTGGGTTTAACACGGAGCGCTTGTTAGCACTCCCTTTTCACCCCTTCTTCCGAGATGTAAAAGTGATGGGTGAGTCCTCTTGACGTCATAGACTTGTATTCGTGAACGCGCCGGGGCTCAAGCCATGAACAAGAACCGCTGCTATCAAGTACAAGCTCTGTTGTACTGTATTGTATAGCTCGTTCATGTGTTTGGCCCAAGCTTGCTTCAATTCTTCCTCACAGTTCTGGGGGCTTTGGTAAGACGGGTACTCTGACAAAGCCCCCAATACTATAACTCACACATAATGGTTCGGATCGGTGGTGCGACGTGAGTGTGAGGGCCACATAGCCCAAGCCCCAGAGTGGGGCCCTACTTCTGCAGGCGGGCCTGTGCATTTAACATGAGTAAACCACCCGCAGCTGGGGTTTAACCCATTAAGGACGGGAACCCATTTTGGGGTTCAAGACGGAAACCCACTTCCGGGTTGTTGTTGCAATGTACAGTAGGCTATATAGCAACATATATATATTTATTTAATTTTGAATACATATTTGAAGTTTTTCAGAAGACTTAGGTCATAATTTAGAAGGCGTTTTAAAGCCCAAACCACACCAATCCAGTTGCAACTATCCTTGCAACAAAACAGTTAAGTTAACCGCACCACTGCAACTCCTTTCAACTGCCATTGGGCATGGTTGCAACTTAAATTGCAAGTATAGTTGCACATGATATGTTGCATGTTGCATGGCGAATCATTGTGGTGGGCTTTAGAATCGGTCTAAAAGGGTTAATAGAGTAATATAAGGATAGAGAGACAGCGACAGCCCGCCCCCCCGCTACTCATTTCGATGGAAGTTGCTCAATGGCGTTTTGAAGCACCCGAAAGAACGGTCTACTTCTGCATTTTTTTCGATTTGGACAGTGTCCAAAATGCAGAAGTGCAAATGGGCGCTCAAATGTTAAACTCCAGCGGCACGGGGTATCCTTGTCATAAATCCACGGGTCCGCCTGCAGTCCCACCTCTTACGCATTTTAACCACCAACAAAAAATGCGTTAGTAGGGTGCTTCAAACTCCACTGAGCAACTTCCATTGCAATGAATAGCGGGGGTTGGGGCTGTCGTTCCTCGTCCACCCAGTCTAGAGTATAACTCTATGACATAGCCGACCGAATATTGAGGTTGTCTGTTTGACTGTCCAGAAAAATGTGCCCTAACATGGAGATGCCCAAACTGGCGCGTCACAGTGGTGTGCTATGATGATGACATCATAGACTGCTCTTGAAGTACTCTGACATCAGTTACTGATGTCATGCAGGCATAATACCTTGTTTCTATTTCACCGGCTAGTACCAGTACACTGTGTGTGTGTGTGTGTGTGTGTGTGTGTGTGTGTGTGTGTGTGTGTGTGTGATTAACGGTTAATGATAATGCAGTAAAAGTAACTGTGATATACAATTCTGTATGTGTATTGTGTATATAAAAGCATCTTCATCCTGCTATGCGTATCAAACTTCAAATGGGCATGCAGCCCAGGTATTGAATCAGCAGAACATCACAGCTGCACAGAGATAATGTGTTGTAGGTACGGTAAACGAGGCCCTGTAAGCAAAGGAATGACACTCACCTTGCAGTTTTTGCATCACATTGTGAATATCCATAGAGGGCCGACCAAACTGCTTTGGAGAGGCCATGTCGACAGTCTCAGATGACTGGCTGCAAGACACTCGGTGGGGCACTGAGGCTGATGCCAGAAGCTCCTTCACAACTGTCCTGAGTGGGGCATCCCCTCACCCTCCTCCTCCTGCTCCTCTTCTCTGCTGTTCTTTTACACTCTCGTTTTCTCTCTCACACACATAGGCCTACACTCTCTCCTAAAGTCACTGCAGAACAGGCTCCAATTGAATCTCCGGTTTCAAGTGGGGACAAGCAGTGTTACTGTCCAATAGCAGCACTTGTTCCATTCAAGGGCTGCAAAAGAGAAGTGTGTGTTATAGTGGGTTTCAATCATAGACTGGGTTTCAATGGACCACAACTGTTGTGCAATTGTCATATTATGTCATTTAACTTATTGTATTTTTACCAGTAAATGACACTATCAGCACTTTAAAGTTTAAAAGCCTCTATACAAATATGCTGATGGTCCATTATTCTTCACTTTGTTGTTGGGTCTAATGTTAATTTGAAACGATAGCTGTTGTAGTACATTGTATATTCACGTACAAGTACATTGTACAAGTACACAGCATAGTTGTATACTACAACAAGCTGTGTGTTTAATATTGATGGCATTTGTATTCAAAAGTTTTGCGTGGGCAGAAAGGAAGTAGAGTGAATTAAGCTTTGTTTAAATGCCCATGCAGACGTCGCAGACGCAGTGATATATGTAGCATTTCGTACGCAGCTGCATTAACTTTACAGGGGCAGGCAAAGCTAATTTGATTAATTTACATGAAGTTAGCAAGAATCCAGCTATCGCAGCAATAAACCGCGTCACTCACTACAAACTAGTACAAAGTCACTAAACTGTATAGCCTACCGCCAAAATGTAAACATTTTAACGCAGCGGGACTTTGCACACAAATAAATGCCACTGGTTTAAAATAATGTTTATAAAGTTTCTTACCACTTTGAGCCCGCCGGAGCATGACAACTTTGATGGAGGAAGTGTCCGTGTGTTACTTAGTTGCCACCGGTTGCCACGGGTAACATTTCAAACATTGTAGCATCCATCTAGCGGTGGCTGTATAGACAGAACAGAAGCAGCATGACGCAGCCATGCTGCAGAGGGGTATATATTATTCGAGTTGGTAACAGGTCATATCGCCCCTTTGCCAACACTCCCCCGCGAAAAGTGAAGACGGCTCGCCCCGGAATTTCAAAAAGTGAAGACGGCTAGCCCCAAGCCATGGATAGCTCGCCCCCAAAGCGTGGATATCTCGCCCCAAAGCACGGATATCTCGCCCCAAAGCACGGATATCTCGCCCCATGTTTATTTCATGTTTATTTCTCATATAAGAACATTTAGAATCAATGTTGTTTGTCAAAGGAGAACATTTAGAACCAGTTTGTTGTTGTTGTTAGTCAAATGAAAATTATGCATGGCTAATGTTCTGGAAATTCCATTCTGGAAAGGTGTTCCATTCCTCCATTGTTACTGAAATTAGTTGTTGTACTATTTTTGTACTATTCTATGTCTGCCTAAAAGTACAGTACTTTTTAGAGTTAAGATTTAGCTGGGTGCCCAGGAGGTGGCGTAACTGTCTTGGAACCCGACTGGTAATCCAGTCGCAGTGTGCTGCGGGTTCGACTCCCGAGCCCGACACAGCCTTTACTGCATGTCTTATTGTCTTCCCCATCTCTCTCCCGTTTCCTGTCAGCTTACTGTCTGTCCCTTCAAAAAAACCAATAAAAGGCGTAAGCCGCAAAAAAAAAAATTATTTGTAGAAAGGTGACAGAGAATTATATAGTAGGCCTATTTGCACTTTACTGTAGGCTCCTGTATAGGCTATAATTTACATCACATATTATTTTACTTATTTGCATTTCCATTAGGCTACATGCAACATATTTCAATTGGGGACCCCCCAAAATAATCATTGGACCAATAAGCACTTGGAATGTAGGAATGAGTTGTTGCAGCATTCAATTTGATGATTTATCTGTACAATTGAATGCCTGTAAAACAGAGTGTATTTAATGGTTACTGTATCATTAACCACCTTATGTTTGCAGATGACTTAATTGGTGGTCCTATGACCATGCTGGTCTCCAGCAGTTACTAAGAGTATGCTCACAGTACGTTATCGATTTTTATGTCAAGTACAACGCTAAGAAGAGCATAACAGTAAGGAAGAGCTGGTATTTCCTGACTTCCTGACTCACTTGTCTGAAATTGAAAGAATGCAAAGAGACCAAATATTTAGGGAATTTCATAACACATGACCTACTGTATCTGACTGTATAGGCTCCGTTCAAGCATTGATCTAATTATTTATTTCTCCAATGTAAACTGGAAGAGCAGAAGAACAAGCTGCATTGAAAGTATAATAGTGCCACCCTCTGGTAACATATTTCATTAGACATTTATTCCAAATGTTTACTTTTCTCATGTCTGGTCATCATCATACCCCATGCTTCTTTCTCTGGTAACCTAAAATTGGAAGTTGTCATGTTCAAACTAATATTTTCTATAAATGACAATATTACAGCTTTCACAACAGAAACAGAACTTGCATATCATCGGTTCAGCTGGTGTTGGCCTGAGAGCTTTGATGGGAGGAGTGAAGAAGTGAGAGCCATGCAACAATTGAAGGAAATCCCCACAGAGTCTGAGAGCTTGATAGCCTGTGTAGACTGGTGAATGGCCAGTTAGGTTTATCTAGACACAGTTAAGATGGTTGGAAACAATGCCATCATTGTTTGGGTCAGCAAGAGGTTGTGTTTTTAAAGTGGTAATGAATTGGGATGTCTGTTGTGTTCTTATGTTCTCAGAAACACACATTAGCATGAAGATTAAGTTTTCATTTCATCGTCAATAAAAAAATAGCCATTGACTATTGTTAAAAGATGTTGTATTGATCCTAAGGAAATGATGCAAAAGGAAACAACCCGCTTCCTATAGTTGTGCTTCACCCAGATAAGCAAAGCAATGCTAATTTTAAAAGTCACAAAAGGAAGGAAGCATGACAGCAAAGCTTCCGTTATAGCAAACACTGCAGGGGGAAAATTAGGAAAAGCTCAGTGTTCGTCTGACTTTACAATCAGTGTGGATTCTCACACCATCCTTTTCCAAAATGGCTTATAATGAAACACATCCCTTGTTGGAAATACTAAAATCATTTAACCTAGGTAAGTGTATTTAATTAACTTTTAGAATAGTTATTCAGTACGTAGGCCGGATCTTGATCTTGTTGAGTATTTATAGACCATGTGCTTTAGTCTACAAGTAAGCATCCATTTCACTATAAGAATGTGCAAATACCTAGAATTGGATTTGGAAGGATTTTTAAGCACCAACAGTGATGCAGTCCATTTGGTGTTGCTGGTTGTTGTGGGTTGGGAGATGAGCCATAAGCAGCGAACCTACACAGTGTGATGTAAGATTTTATGTAACTTCATGCCCTGAGCTATTTCTCTAGGGATAGCAAATCAATAGAATAGATCAAAATCACTTAGGCGACCAATTTAGGCAAACCAACCTAATCCATATAATCTCAAAAATCAACACATTTGTTTTACTTTTTTCTACTACTGACTGATACTATTCAAGTGCCAAATTCGAGTGTCTAAGCTATAATGCATTTTCCCTCTTGTGATTCTCAGGAGGAATGGAGTGCCTGTGTCCTTGCTTTCATTAAAACATGTTGACACATAGTAGAAAGATTAGTGAAAAAAGTTTACTAACATGCAAGAAGAAAAGCTCTGGGGCAACAATCAAAAGCATTTATATACTCCTACACCAACTTGGTCCCTTTCATGGACTTTTAAAATGATCCCAATAATCATAGCAATGCAGTGCATCCTGTCTCTATTTCCTTCTCATATTTAGTCTGCCAAGTATAATGTATTCCCTTACTTTTTATTAACACGTTTTATTCCCTTTCTTGGTTGTTACAGGCAATTTGATACTAGCCTTTTGCTTGTCCATGTTAGTGGGTCTGATGCTGGGAGCTTTGATCTACGTTCTCTTGACATGGGCATCCAGGCGCACAGCCACAGCCATGATCACCAGGCGCTCTAAACGGCAACCTTCACGAACACCAAACCCTGTGAACAGCCCCATGGGCCTTTACCGAAGCACTTTCCTGAATGTCCATCGGCAGCCCTCTCTCGAACCGGTGGGCCCACTGGGAATCAAGCCTAGCTATGAGTCCTCCACTTTTCGCCCGCAACCAAAAGGAAGCAGGGCTGACCTGGAGACAGGGGGTGACATCCAGATCACCTTACCTGAAGACACGGCTGCTTCAAGCATGTCAGATTCTGTGTCCCTTGTGCCAAACAAAAGACATTCCTTCTGGCTGGGCAGCAATGGTCTTAAGGGCTTTTTGCCATCACAGACTCCGCCTCCTGCATATGACAGTGTTATTCATGCTTTTCAAGAGACTTCTACTTGAGACAGTGGATTGTTCTACAGACTACCTTGTGCTTGTCGATCTTAAGCGAATTGTCTCTGTATTTGGGACTCAGTGCAGGCCATTGCTTAAAGGTATATTCAGTGATTTCACTTAATTCAAATATCCCTTTTTGAGGGGTGGGGTGGATAATCCTCCCTAATATAGAGTGTGCTGACCAAAGGAGTTCCTCCCTGTTCCCAGTTAACCCCTGGGGTAAAACAAAAACGTAGGTTTCGTTTTTGGCTAGGGTGCTGCCTGGGCACCATTTCATTTCGGTATATGATCCGGTCTGATGATATCGTTACGTCATGTTGTAGTATTGTTTTGTGCAGGCAGGAACAACAGGCGGCAACTTTATTGAGGGAAACGGAAGGTTCCTTCCTTTTCCCTCAATAAAAGCTCTCGTAGCCTGTAGCTTTTATTGAGAAAAATCGGTTTGAGGGAAAAGGAAGTTGCCGCCTGTTGTTCCTGCCTGTCGACTACAAAACAATACTACAACATGATGTAACGATATCATCCTCTCCGAAAGGATCATACAGACTTTTGAAACAGAGACCAGGCTTTCCTCCGAGGTGGTGGAAAGCCTGGTGAGGCGAGGTTAGGGTTAGCCAGTACAGCCTTCATCCAATCAGGATAAGAGGGGCCTTCCTCCAATCATGATCGAGTGGGGGCATTGGTGCACTTGGCCTGTGTGTCCCCCACCCCACTGTAGAGCGTGCATGTGCACATCTTGTTACGGGGCGGACCAGGGTTTTTCCAAATCACCCAAATCACTGAATGCTCCTTTAAGTCTTTCAGTCATCTCCTCACTTTAAAGCAGTGGTTCTTAAATCACAGACACAGAATTTATGAATCTGCAATGTATATACAAGCGCTTTGGTTAAAAGCGCTATAAAAATGCACCGTTTATGCTACCATTTACATTAAATACACACACAATATTCCCCTGTCCAAGTAGCCTACTTTATGATGAGTAGAATTAAACGTTTGGGCCCCAAACCACAGTAAAGAGGACTGAGGAGACTTGGCAGCTGCTAGGTCTGTGCATGAGGATTGAGGAATGTGTTTTAAGAATAAAAATAACTGTAAGAAAAAATATTTAGATAGACACAATGCCTCATAGTTCTATTATGTAAAAAATCAATAAAGTTTTATTGTTTTTATTTATTGTTTTGTCTTTTCTGTGGCTTTTTACTATTAGCCTGCTCTAGAAAAAGGAAAGATAATTTTAAGAAAGCACAAGTGAATAAGCAATAACAACTGTTCTCATATATATGTGTGAAACGTATAAGTTAGGCCTATTACATACGTTAAAACTAATGATGACCCAATTCGTTGACATTGTGGATGCATCATGCATGGATGCTATCAGCAGACAAGACAACGTGTGGTTCGATTCGTGTGAGGTTGCCACTATGAAAGAAATCCCCCTTCTGAGGTAGGCCCCTACACAGCAATAAATGTGTTTGAAGTTGTTGTGTTGTGCACAATCATTATTAGTCTAAGCAGTAGCCCGCCTTAATTACGGTATGCATATTAAGAAAGTTTTCAACAGGTTCGTGTAGCCTGTGATGCACATTGCACATATTTTACACGAATTCACAGTGGAAACACCGGGTCTATTTGCCTACTACGTCTGTCACATGGCAACCCGTTTTGAAGCCATGAAGCAAGTGCGCCAGGCAGCCACCAGCAGAAGCGCCTGGCAACACGACTGCACAGAGCGCTGACTGCTCACATTAGCGGGATCAGGTAGGCTGTGTTGAATTACATAATGTTATCTATATCTTCCTTGAATGACTAGAGATTCATCTTCATCCCCCCCAATGTTTCCCCCCTCGCCTCGACAGCTTAGATTGCTCAGAGACTGGTGCATGCGGTGAGATAAAGACGCGCCTTTGAAATACCTAGTCATTTGATGTAAATTCGAATTAGTCAAAAACCTCACCCAGTCAGCAGAGGACGGTCCTTGCATATTGTGTGAGCATATGTGGTGTGTAAGTAGGCTAGACATTTGTTTGTTTGCAGGTTTTTGCTACCTGAAATAGGCCGATGCATTTCTTAAACATTTTGATTAATTTATTTTTTACTCATCCCTGTCTATTTGGTATACACTATACAGGCTATAATGTCTGGTGTTTGACGTAAGATAATAAGAAGGGAAAACCGGTCTATCTGTACCCATGGATACTGTGTCCTGATCTTCAATGCAGTGTTGCTGTTGCATAAAAAAGACTCAAGAGAGACTGTGGAAAAACTGAATTTTCAAGGTTGATTCACTGAATGACAACGCGGCTATATTAAGAGGGAGCCATATAGCATTACTTGTTGAATAAGGGTATTTTTCTGTACTTCCTTTTGAACAGAATTGTAGCCTATACGGATCCCCAGAACCACACCACACCACTGGAAGATAATGGGATGGGCTTGGTATCAACGAAGCCTCACATGATGACAAACTTTGAAGCACAGTGTCCATTGATTCACTAAATTGGGAGCTGGACACACTTTGGCTTTATGATGTCCTTTACCTCCACATAGATTGAATTGCAATGCACCAGGAAGAGATCAGTCATACCACTTCAGTGCATCATCTGAATAAAAATATGGACACCTTCAGAGGATACATTCTGACCAAACATGTCCAGGAACTATGAGGTATGTTTAACTGCATGCTCTCATGTTGGCACAGTGGTTCTCAAACATTTTCATGTCATGCCCCCCAAAGTGATATGTGTTTAGGCCACAGACCCTTCATTGAAAATAATTTGTGCCAGGGACCCCTATATGAGATATGTGTAATTTTCCAAATTTGAAGATTTTCAAGGTTTTTCCAAATGTTTTGGAAATAGCTGATCTACAAGCTCACAACATGTCGCAACTGCTATTTTCGCTGAACGCTCGCGTAGGGTCTCTATATAGGATATATAGCAGTGTGATGATGACAGCATTTAAACAAACACCTGTTTCCCTTTGTTTTAAATCACTTCTTCCTCTTTGTAACCCATTACAGCCTGGTCACTCAGTAGGGATGTTGGCTGCTGTGGAACACGGTCCAATCCTCTGCAGTGACTCCAACATCCTCTGCCTGTCTTGGAAAGGCCGGGTTCCCAAGAGCGAGAAGGACAAGCCAGTGTGCCGGAGGCGTTATTATGAGGAGGGCTGGCTCGCCACGGGGAACGGAAGAGGAGTCGTTGGGGTGACTTTTACATCGAGTCACTGCAGGAGGGACAGGAATACCCCTCAGAGAATCAACTTTAACCTACGAGGACACAACAGTGAGGTGTGGATTTTATTTATTTTATTCACTCATTTTGAAGCCATTAAATGGCTTTTTAAGCCATTAAATGGCTAATACAAGTTATCAGGCTTACTTGTGTAGCTGTGAGCCATGCCAGCAGTATCTTAAGTATGAAATGCGTTGTCATATGCTGTTTTGCAGAAAGGCTTTCCATTCAGTTAATTCACTCAGTGAAAAAGCACTCGATTGATTGATTGATTGAAATATTTATTAACAGTTTGCAGAATTACAGTACATTTCAAGCACAAACTCCGTCCAACAAATCAAACCTATAAATTACAGTCACACTCATGCAATGTGCACAATGGTTTTCATTGTATTCATGACTTCACAATACAAATAATAGGGAAAATGAACACATTAGATTCAGAAAGGTAGATTTGTCGATTAATTATATAGTTGTTCAATAACAGAACACAGACATAACCAAATGAACATTCTGGATTAAGAGCGTCTGCTAAATTCCTAAATTGTAAATTGTAACATAACAAAATCATATTCACCGATGATGTTATGATGTTACAATTTATATTTTATGTGTAAATGTTTGTATAGCAGTTCTAGTGTAGGCGATATATTCTTTCCGCTTTGTAATAATCTGTACATAAAAGAGCCCCTTGTGAAATGTAAATGCAATAACACATGCTTTGGACATTGGTAGGTCGTTTTGGTGCGTTGGAATGAACCCTTCCAGAAGCTTGCTACATGTGACATGGAAGGAGGGATTTTTGTTTGGATTCAATATGAGGGAAGATGGTCTGTGGAGTTGGTAAACGATCGTGGTGCTCAGGTATGCATGTGCAAATATACAATGATGCCCCTATCTATCTATCTATCTATCTATCTATCTATCTATCTATCTATCTATCTATCTATCTATCTATCTATCTATCTATCTATCTATCTATCTATCTATCTATCTATCTATCTATCTATCTATCTATCTATCTATCTATTGATCGATCGAGGAGAGCACAAACTGCGATCACGAATGCTCACCCCAAACACGGTTGCCCAGATCAAATCTGGCGACCTGGGAACGGTCGCCACCAGGTACTCTGGGGGCGAGAGTGTTTTGGGAGGAGTTACCTCAGCATACGTTCTCTCTCATCGCGATGTAATTGTTTGGCGACAGGGCACAGTGTATTTTGGAAATGCAATCAGCTCACGGAAGCCTTATCCCTCGGCAACACTAATAGGCATCTTTGGCTATCATCTTGGCTGTCAAATCAGTGATCTTTTCTGCCCGCCGGTCATCACAATGGGGAGGTTTCACCGTGAAGTCAGCCATTCTGCTTTGCTTGGGTGAAGGCGTTGGGTGTCTCGCTTTAATGTGGTTTGACATCACTGCTGTTGATATACCGTACGCATACTTTGTGCTGCACAATTTGCGTTGCCATTTTCAAGCAGGCTTTCAAGCATGCACAAGCAGAAAGTTAATAAAACTAGTCAGTGCAGCGTGCACACAGCCAGACGGGACACAAAGCCAGACCGGACACATGCACGCACACGCGCACACACACACACACACACACACACACACACACACACACACACACACACACACACACACACACACACACACACACACACACACACATACACAGTTCCCTCTCCCATTTGGAAATGTAACTGCCTATTTTGGAAAACTGTAAAATTGTTGACGTTTCAACAACACCGGTCATAGATAGATAGATAGATATACACAGTATTGGCTACTCAAAAATAGCCAATCAAAAAGCTCATCTCAAGTCTCAAAGTGATGCATTGTGGACCTGACACAAAATCCTTTCAGGTCCATGGCCTACTATGCATCAAATTGGGCGTCCTTGACCGTGACCTTGAAAATGTATGATTGAGAACTACTGTTCATTCAGAGAATTATTCAAAGGTCAATATTTTTGTCCACTAGGTGAGTGACTTCACTTGGTCCCATGATGGCACCCAGGCTCTCATTGCCTATAGGGATGGCTTTGTGTTAGTCGGGTCAGTCAGTGGCCAAAGACACTGGTCCTCAGAAATTAACCTGGAGAGTCAAATCACCTGTGGAATCTGGACGCCTGATGATCAGCAGGTAGGCCCACGAAAAAATGTTCCTATCACCTGTCTTTGGGTTTTATAAATATTTAGTGAACTAATGAAATGTAGTAATAAGAAATGTGTACTACATTGGATGTATTGGAACAGATTGTTTTTTTCCCCATTTACTGTAAAGTAATTGTTTTGAATATGCAAGGTTATGCTTATACATGATGCTCCCTTCAGGTGTTGTTCGGTACAGCGGATGGTCAGGTCATTGTGATGGATTGCCATGGACGGATGTTAGCCCATGTTCTGCTCCATGAGTCTGACGGCATCCTGAATATGTCATGGAACTGCCCTAGTTTCCTGGTGGAGGATAGTACAGAGAGTGACACCGACTCTGATGACACTGTTCCTCCTTTAGGTACAATAAATGCTTTCCCAAATTCCCACATAATATAGCGTTTAACCACACCCAGGTTGTACTATGGGACAAGTTGGGCAACATCTGACCAAGCATCAGATGTTTGATGGGACAGGCTTTCCTGTGGCACATGCTGATTCTAAGTCTATTGACAACTAAAACAAAAAGGAAAAAAAGTGCTTGTTTTAAATGTTTTTACTAGTTCGCTCTACATTCCATTGTCAGTTACTTGACGCAAGACTACTGGGAGCGTTATGACAGGTGATCCTGTTTTGTCAAACGTCTGACGCGACAGTAGATTTTGCCCTAAATATATTACAACCTGGGAGTGAGCATGTGTAGGTATACTGTCCATGTCTTATAGTTACTTAATACATTATTAGCTAAGCTTATTAGCTAAGCTTTATAATCACTAAGGTTCTCAGAGCTAGTGTCATAGCATATTATAAAAAATCAGACCTGTGTGAATAATAATAATCACAACATGTATTGCATTCAAAGAGCATGTGTGAAAAGGGAAGTTTATATGCCTTTCTTTCTTTCTTTCTTTCTTTCTTTTAAGTGCGGAGAGTGAAGCCTTTATTGACAGTCAGCTTCTTATCAGGAGATATCAGTTTAATGAACAACTATGATGACCTCTCGCCCCACATAATCCACTCAGGACTCAAAGGTACTGTAAGGTATAAATGTAACTTTTGCAGATGTGAATGCATGAGAAATACTGTTTTAGTAACACTGTAAAATCACTAGAAAGTTGTGCTAAGTAGAACGCAAATCTCCACCTGGCGGCATGCCCTAATAATAAGGGGCTACCTGATGTGCATGGTTATGTGCCTAAACCTACAGGCATTTAGTCATTTATCTAGTCTTAGTCAACAAAAACCTTAGTCTTTTAGTCCTAGTCTTAGTCAACAAATATTCACACTGCCATAAAGAAATTAAAAAATAATTGCCCAGACTTTTCTTCAACAAAGATGGCGAAAGCAAACATTCTTTGTTCTGTGCTTATATACAGTTGTATGGTACAGAATACTGAAGTCCTTAAACCAGAAACCTAACCTCATAAACACTAGGTAGCGGTCCGGGAAAGAGTGAATCTCCTAATAATAACACTATCATGAATCTTGGTTTCTGATCCAAAGGAGTAGTCTCTCACTGTATTAGCAATTAAAACACAAATAAATGTCTTATACTTTCCCCCAACACAGAATAATGCAAGAGTAGGACAATAACGGACACATAGACAAAGTTGAAAACATGATCTCCTGGCAGAGATGGATTTTTTTCTAAGCAGGCTGAAATATATAACCTCAGAATGGCACTGATGAATTATGACTAGTGCAGTGCTTAGCTCAAAATTATATCACATTAATGATGTTTCATTTCATTTGCTGGGTTGGCTACTGCTCTAAGCAGTGTGGCCTCCCCCTCCATTTTAACAATAGAAGAAACTCCCCTGCACTCTTTTCTACAGATGTTGAGGTCCAGTGGTGCTCCCAAGGAGATCTCCTGGCAGTGGCTGGGATGGAGAGACACGGGCTCACTGCTGACTCTGCCTGTGCCTCCATCATGAGGAATGCCCTTGTCAAGTTTTATAATGTCCAAGGGGAGCACATCTACACTTTAGAGACACCTGCACAGGTTAGTGCTCTGTAATATGACCTATTCCTTTAATTCTTCAGCCACCCAACTGTATATTATCTTTCTAAACACATTGGGCCGCACACAAATCCACACCTTTCCACGTTCAGAGTCTGATTTATCAAAAAAGAATTCATGGATTTTGGCACGTTATATACAGACATACACATACACAGACTTTTATGGCTCAAACATTGTGTATAAGTTATTAGAATGAATTATTGTTCATACAAAATCAATTACAATAGTGACAAACCCCAAATATCATATTTTGTCATTATTTATTGTTTTTAAATATAGTATAAATCTAGTGGTTAATCAGCATACTTGGGGATTTAAAACATACTGCATTCACACAGATACGCACTGATAGTTTTCATTATGCTTTGATTGAAATGAATACATTACAATAGAAAATGGAATGCTGTATATTTGGAGGGGGTTTGCTTTGGCAATACTTACAGGAACAGAACATACACAAATAGTACACACTGTGAATTCATACATTGTTGTTCACTATCACTCTGTTTCTATCAATGCCTGTCTTTCAGAGACCCATCACTACCATCTGCTGGGGCCACAGAGACTCACGTCTTTTTCTGGCATGTGGACCAGCATTGTATGTGGTGCGTGTAGAACATAGGGTGGCCAGCCTCCAACTGCTATGCCAGCAGGGCATCGCTAGTGCACTGCGAGAGGAGAGAGACGTGGGCAAATTGAACATGCCCTCACTCCTGTGTTCCTACGTGACCACTGCTTTCATACCCACCATCAAGGTATACTGACCAAATACACAAACTTACAATGGCCTTTAATTGGTTATTTGGTAACCTGTACAATTTTCTAATTTATAATTCTGTATTTCATTCATCACTGTTTTTATTATATCCCTTCATTTGTTTCTGGGTTTTGTCACTGAGTGTGCACATTTGCTATTAGCAGAATTTGCTATTCTGGACTGTGTAGCGTAGAAAGCTTACCGAATGTTATTAATTTCATTCACAGTGCGCTATGTACTCAAGTGTATTCAAGGTACAAGGAAGGTCATACCGTTTTGAAGACTGCAGTAATCCTATAGACAACTTACTGAACAAGCAGTTCAGCAATAATGAGATGACTTTATTGTGAAACTTTTGGTCCTGAATGACCACCATCTGGCGTGCTTTCCTCTCTTTGTTCTAGCCTCCGATTCCTGATCCAAACAACATCCGTGACTTTGTCAGCTACCCTACAGCTGGAAATGAGCGTCTCCACTGCACCATGAAGAGAGCAGAGGAGAACCCTGAGGCAGGAGGGCCCTGCTACACCCTCTACCTGGAACACCTGGGGGGACTGGTGCCTATCCTCAAAGGACGACGCATTAGCAAGTTAAGACCCGAGTTTGTCATCATGGACCCAAAAACAGACAGCAAAACAGGTTGGTTAACACTTGAAAGCAGTGAACTGTCTGTAAAGCACTAAGCAGAGGTTAATAATTATATGTTAATACATTCTTACTTTAATACTACTTACTGTCTTGTCATCTCCATTTGGTATGGTATTTATATTGTAATGTCTGCTTAAGTCAAGTCAAATCGAACTACTTAACACACACACACACACGCACGCGCACACACACACACACGCACGCACGCACGCACGCACGCACGCACGCACGCACGCACGCACGCACGCACGCACGCACACACACACACACACACACACACACACACACACACACACACACACATGACACAGTGTTGTAGATATAATTTAACAGCTTCTAAAATAGTGTCATAATTGTGTTAATAGTGTCATAAAAACATCCATTACAAGTCCAAATCACTTGAGTTAAAAAAAATATCACACTTGTGTGAAGTCACACTTTTGTTTGCTTTTGTACGTCACAGGGGGCATGCTTAAAGCAAACATGGCTGCCACATGACTTCAGGGGATGTAGGGGCATGTAGATTTTTGGGATCTTGCTGAGTTTTCGGGGCACATGAATAAGATTGTTAGGGCTAGCGCCCCTCAGAAAAGAAAGGAGCCTGCAGAGGAGTAATGACCCATTTTATTTTATATAATAGGTAGATTGTGTCAGGACTCAGGAGTTAGGGAACATTTCTGGGTATACAATACAGAAATAGTCTGTGTGATGAATTTGATGCTGCCGTTGCTACCGGCGACCAGTCCCACAAAACACAAACAAAATCTGCTTCTGTTAAGGTTATGTAAGGCATTTATGCTTCAGCTGAGAGAAAAAGAAAGGTAAGGACAGAATGGACTCAACTTGACTCACAGGTAGTGACCCCCCAGTATCAGGATGTATTAGGATGTTGATATTCATTCATCACGAGTTTTCGGGGCGCATGAATAAGATAACATTGTTAGGGCTAGCGCCCCTCAGAAAAGAAAGGAACCTGCAGAGGAGTAATGACCCATTTTATTTTATATAATAGGTAGATTGTGTCAGGACTCAGGAGTTAGGGGACATTTCTGGGTATACAATACACCTTAGTTGGAAAGCATGCGTGTCTATTTCAAACAAAGTGTTTTTTGACTGGGGGGTCATATTTTGACAGCAGGAATTGCCTGTCATAATTTGACCCCCCAGTATTATGATGTATTAAGATGTTGATATTCATTCATCAGCCAACACTCCCCACTGACAGGTAGTACCCCCCCCCCCCCCCCCTCAACAAATATTCACACTGCCATTATGCCATAAAGAAATTAAAACATAATTGCCCAGACTTTTCTTCAACAAAGATGGCGAAAGCAAACATTCTTTGTTCTGTGCTTATATACAGTTGTATGGTACAGAATACTGAAGTCCTTAAACCAGAAACCTAACCTCATAAACACTAGGTAGCGGTCCGGGAAAGAGTGAATCTCCTAATAATAACACTATAATGAATCTTGGTTTCTGATCCAAAGGAGTAGTCTCTCACTGTATTAGCAATTAAAACACAAATAAATGTCTTATACTTTCCCCCAACACAGAATAATGCAAGAGTAGGACAATAACAGACACATAGACAAAGTTGAAAACATGATCTCCTGGCAGAGATGGATTTTTTTCTAAGCAGGCTGAAATATATAACCTCAGAATGGCACTGATGAATTATGACTAGTGCAGTGCTTAGCTCAAAATGATATCACATTAATGATGTTTCATTTCATTTGCTGGGTTGGCTACTGCTCTAAGCAGTGTGGCCTCCCCCTCCATTTTAACAAAATAGGATGTTGATATTCCTTCATCAGCCAACACTCCCCACTGACAGGTAGTACCCCCCCCCCCCCAGAGAGGACGTATAGGGCCTTAGTCCTACTCCTCCTCCCAGCCAACACTCCCCACTGACAGATAGTTACCCCCCCCCCCCCAGATAGGACGTATAGAGCCTTAGTCCTACTCCCCCTCCCAGCCAACACGCCCCATAAACTGAACCAGATCCCAGGATTCTGCATTTATTTTGCACACAGCTTATCCACGACCCTCAAATGTCCCTTTTTCTTTAAACTGTATACTGTATGCCATTTATTCCTGTCTGAGGAAAATAATTATATTAATTCTAATGCAAATTCACCGTCAATATAATTTCTTTCTTTTTTTCCTTTTTTCCCCCCAGATGAGGTTTGTGTGAATACCATGATCGCCTACACTGACAGCTGTAACTGCTCGGACTCCAGTGACATTGAGCTGAGTGATGAGTGGGTTGGGAAGAAATCACCGAAGTTATCACGAGGAAACAGGTTACCTCTGTTATTCTCAACCCTTTTAATTTCAAAGATCTCCAGTTTTGTATGCATTAGGCCAAACCACAGACCTCTTTATCTCTGGGACCCCAATCCACACGATAATATCCTCATTGTTAATTTAACTCTGAGAGTGTACAAATGGAACCAAATTGAATTTGTTCCTATCATTTAGCTGGGGACCCCCTGGAACCCCCTGAAGGCTTACCTAAACTTGCTAGGTCATACAAATTGAGTCAATTCACACAATGTACAGCCATCATACTCAATGCTGAATAAGTGGCATGTTATTGGATCTGTCACACCAATTTAGAAAGTGTAAGGTACTGTATGTTGTCAGAAGTATTGTGTCTTATTGTATTGCCATATGGTGCAAATCCAAAACAGATTACAAAAGATACTTCTACCATGTTAAAGTAAACTATAAATATAATTATAAGGAATTACATACTAAACATTGGTTTGATTCCATATCATATACAATGTATCTATCATCCATCAGCAAGTTGTATTCTGATTCTAAAATGCCTCATTGAAGGTACAGATAAGTAACTCCTTTGTTTTGAAGGATGACCATGGAATCTAGAAAATCTCCCAAACTCTCACGCGCTCATCAGGAAGGCCCAAGATCTCCAAGACTGCCAACAAAGAAGCCTCCAGTTCGGTCCCCCAGTCTGACGCGTAGAGAGTTCTCAATGGATGGAATCACAGAGGTACAGTATATAACAATGTGATTAAAAAACTATCTGTAACCACTCATGCTGTGGTGGTTTCATACTGTCCCTACAGTCCCATACGCTTAACACATTGAGTGGCGCCTGCTGGACGAAGGTGTTAAGGAGCTTGGTTGCCGGGGATTTCTGGCCATTCCACTGTGATGCGCTTCCCAAAGACATTTTGTGTTGCACGTAGCTTGAAGCCTGCAAAGACACGGCCTAAAACAGGGTAGTTGAGTGTGTTGAGTGTGGTTGAGTGAATACAAACGGTGCGGGAGGGATCAACCAGGGGATCAACCAGAGCGGTTCAAAGAATGAAACACAGCAAGGCAATGTTCTACTTCTAGCAATATTAAACGCCTTAAAGACGAGCCTGCTCGTCATGCGTAACCAATGCATGGCACAAAATGAATTACTCAGGACGAGTATACCTGTCCTACGGTCCCAACGTGCTAACAATGAGTGACGTTTCCAGTAATAAGCAAGGTGGAAATGTATTCAAACAAACTGCTCCTGATAATTGCAGCAAAATCCTTTCCATGCCACTGAAAAAACATAAGACATTATGACATCCTCATAAGGTATACTGTGGTTACTTTGCGTATGCCCCGTTTGATGCGTATGTATCGTAGCAGCATATGACGTCAGGGTATAACTGGTACAACTAGCTCTCAATGATGACGTAATAAAGCTGTGGATTAAAGGACCCAATAACAGGGTGTAATTGGTTTTCGATGGTGACATAATGATGATATGTTTTAGTGTCGGGAGGATTAAAGGTAATGCCCCTATGTATAGACCGATTCCGTAGCGGTTTCATGGTCGCAGCCTACGTATTTCCTGTAGGCGGACTCGACGTAGCTGCAGGGTTTAAACCCTCACCAGGCGCGTCTCTTCCACTACAGTGAACGGCAGAGTGACTGATGTTAGTTTGCCTCAAACTTTACTCTTTTACCTGCTCCAACAGTAGTGGCAACATAAAAAATAAATAAATACGGAATGTCAAAATATCTACCGCGGTGGCTGAGACCAGAGCCATTGAGTAATGGTTGAGACAAAGCAGTGAAAGGTCCTGAAAGATACATAATTTCAGTCTTACCCAATACCCAAACTTTCTGTTTTATGAACACAAGGCTGCTGTATTTTATACCTCATACTAAGCATTTAAAGTATGAGGTATAAAGTACAGCAGCCTTGTGTTAATAAAACAGAAAGATTTGGTATTGGGTAAGACTGGCGTTATGTATCTTTCACTGCTTCGTCTCAACCATTACTCAATGGCTCTGGTCTCAGCCACCGCAGTGGATATTAGACATTCAGTTTTTTTTATTTTTATGTTGCCACTACTGTTGGAGCAGCCATAAACTACACAGGTTCATCTCGATGTTCTGGGCATCTTTGTAATGTTAGTGTTAGTAAAAAAGCAGTTAAAGTTAAAACTATCAGTCACTCTGCCGTTCACTGTAGTGGAAGAGGTGCGTCTGGTGAGGGTTTAAACCCCGCAGCTACGTCGAGTCCACCTACAGGAAATACGTAGGCTGCGACCATGAGACCCGCTACGGAATCAGTCTATACTATATGTATGTAATCTGACACCACTGCCATATCAAGCACAAGGAGTCATTACGTCATACGCTGGCACGGCGCATACGCATCAAATGGCGACATACGCATCGAAGCACTGGACGAAAACTATTACTTACGCGCTCTGCTTGCGCAAGTAATTACAATACAGCCTTTAGACTGAACTTTAGTGTCTTTAGTGAGTTTCTTTGTCATTAATTATTCATTCTTTGTATTTCTGCTTTTACTTTGCAGCACAATTACCTAGCTCAAGTTACATCAAACATCTGGGGAACAAAGTTCAAAATTGTTGGACTTGCTTCCTTCCTGCCTGCCAATCTTGGTGCAGGTAATTATGTCAAAATAAGTCATTAGAGAATAGACAGTTTCAAAGTTACGTTCTAAGTAAAATTAATAAGTTAGACGCAATTCTTACTGTCATATAAATGGTGAATATCTTTGTTTCAGTAATCTACAAGACCAGTTTGCTTCATCTACAACCAAGACAGATGACCATCTACCTCCCAGAAGTAAGAAAGATATCCCTGGACTTCATGAGCTTACCTGTTTTTAACCCCAATGTCTTCAGTGAGGATGAGGATGACTTGCCAGGTATTAATGAAGAATTTAATAAATTAGTATCAGATGAACAAATTAATGCGTTAATGCACAATATACTATTTTGAACACTGGAAATCTCTTGTACATGTCACATTTATTACTTATGTCACCTATTACATGCTCTCTCTTCCTCATTCCTTCTAGTGATGGGTCCCTCTGGGGTGGCAGTAGACAACCCTCCGTGTACAGTCAACATTCCTATTGCTCCTATCCACAGCCCCGCCCAGGCCATGTCCCCAACTCAGAGTATTGGTCTAGTGCAGTCTCTGTTGGCCAATCAGAATATTCAACTTGACGTTTTGACCAATCCCACAGCCACTGCAGCAGCAGCGGCTGCTGCTGCTGCAGCCGCAGCTGCTGCAGCAGCACCTGTTCCTGATCACAGCCAGGATGCAGTTACATCACCGTACCCAGTGTCAGCTAGATATGCTAACCCAGGACAAGTGATCTTCAATGGGCTGGAGATGGGTCCTCTTCTTCCTGGTACTCTACCACCTCCACCGCCGCCCCACCATCTTCCACCCCAACCACATTCACAGAGGTCTCATCCACAGCAAACTCACCAACAGCAGTCAAAGCATTCGCATCAGATGCAACCACAACAACAGCAGCAGAAAATGCAGCATCCACAGATACAGCAGCAGCAGCAACATCATCATCATCATCAACAACAACAGCAGCAGCACCATCATCAACAACAACATCACCAAACACAGCAGCAGCAACAACAGCAACTGCAAATGCAGCAGCAATTGCAGCAGCAACATCAACAGCTACAACAACTACATCACCACCAACAACAACTACTACTACAACAGCAGCAGCAACAGCAACAACAACAACAACAACAACAACAACAACAACAACAACAACAACAGCAGCAGCAGCAACACCAACAAATACCACAAAGCCAACAGCAGGTGCCAAGTCAACAGCAACTTCAGCACCAGCACCAACTAGCTCAGCAACAGCAACAGATGCAAATGCAACATGAGCAGATGCAGCAACAGCAACAGCAGATGCAGCAGCAACAGCAGCAGATTCGGCAACAGATCCTGGAGATGAGACAGCAGCAGCAGCAGCTTCAGCAGCAACATCAACAGATTCAGCAGCAGCATCAGCAGATGCAGAGGCAGCATCAACAAATGCAACAACAACTGAAGATGCAGATCTCCTTGCCCCCGCCTCCATCTGGCTATCCAACCATTTCCCTGCAGCAGATTCACCTGCTGCCACAGATCCCTCCTCCTCCTACCACAGAGCCTGGGCTGGACAGGGGAGAGCATGGGCACACGCTGAAGCCGAGCCTGCCCCGGTCCTTACCACCCTCCTTCATTGAAACAGATGGGTCAATTGAGATCCAGATGAGGAAGGTGAATCCGCCTCCTCCGTATCCTGGCACTGTGGTGTCTGCACCTGCGGCGGCCACCTCGGGTCCTCCTCAAACCCTAATCACGAACTGTGACAGTCCGAGTGTCCTGGCCCCCGATCCCTGTCTGAAAAAGGACGAGTTCTTGCTTCACCCTATCACTCTACAGTACCCAACACCTTTGGGATATGAAAGGATCACCACCTTTGACAGCAGTGGGAATGTGGAGGAGGTTTGTCGACCACGCAGGCGCCTCATTCGCAACCAGAATACCTACACTGTTCAAGGCATTGGGGGCTCAGCAACACTCAAAGTCACCTCATCAGAGAATAAAAAAATACAGCTCCCCTACAGCTCAGCAACTCTAAGCCGTCTCTCTGTACCCCGTTACTCAATACCCAGTGGAGACCCACCCCCTTACCCAGATCCGGCAAATCAAGTCACAGCAACACTTCCTCCTCCCCAAAGAATTGATAACAGTCTGATTCATGCCACCCTAAGACGTGACCGCAGAGACATAAATCTCAAAGTACCTCTGATGATGGAGAGTTCAAGAACCCTTCCCACCAAGGCTAAGATGAATAGTGCACTGGCTCTCTCTTATCAGCAGAGGGTGTCTACTGCTTTATATACATGCACTCAATGTAGCAGCAATAGCAGCAGCACAAGTGTTAGTGTCAGTGGTGGTGGGACCAGCAGTAGTGGTATTGCTGGTGGTACGGTGGTTAGGCAGGACTTCCCTCCAGGTAAAGGTGCCCATCACAGCACCATCATTGTGCACTCCAAAAGTTCCTCACCTCTGGCCTCCCAATCATCTTATAATCTCCTGAATCCTGTTGAAAACAGTAGGGACAGAACAGTGTATGTCAACTCTGCCTTTACTGAAGATGAGTCTTTAGGTCAGCAGTGTCAACTTGAGAAGTCTGTGCGTCACCTGACTCTTGGTGATGTCAGCTTGACGGTGAAACGCCCACCGCCTTACCAGTGGGACCCATCCACCACAGAGGAGTTCTGGCTCTCCCCAGAACAGAATATGTTAGCCCCCCCACCGGCACCACACAAACCACCCCCGCTCATCTTCAGTCAAGCTCAGCACTTGGACATGTCCCGGATCCCTTTTGTACTTACAACCAAGCCTCCCACAAGTCCAAGCACTAGCACTCTCACTTTCCCCTCAGGTTACCAGATATCTCTCTCACCCTTTCCTCCAAGTGTTGGCCACAATGGATCCCCACTACAGACTGTACAGAGCCCTTCATCACAGTGCCCTCCAAATGAGGTCGTGGCCCCAGTCCCTTTTGCCCAGCAGGACCCCAACCTGGTCTTGCCACCTGGCTACCCGCCCAGCCTGGCTAACCTGGCCTGCTGCCCTCTCCCTCCGATGTACCCAGGTGCCAGTGCATGTGCAGGAATTCAGCTGCACCCTGTTAACTTGCACCCCTGGAATCCTTACCCTTGCCCACCTCCCATGCAAGACCCTCCAGCTCATCCAGGATCCCATCCACCACCCCTCCCCACCAAAACTCATCAGTTGTTAGAGAAGCCGATTCTGTCCCCACCTCCTCCAACTGCACCACCTCCACCACCACCTCTACCACCTCCACCTCCTCCAACGGAGCTTCTTCCATCAAAAGGTGCAACAGTGGACCTGGCGGAGTCTGCTAATAACTACCCAGAGCCATCATCCCTGAACGAAAGCCCCGTCCCACAGGAATCTGAGCGTTTCAGCAAGAAGAGCCGCAAGAGGCTCGACAGCAGAGCCGAGGATTCCAACATGCCCACCGTCTCAGAAGGAAAATCCAGAAAGGAGGGACGCGCACTCTCCGATTTCAACACTCTCATATCGAGCCCACGGCTTGGCGGCAGAGACAAGAAGAAGCCTAAGGGCCAGAGAGAGCCACTCAACAAGACCAAGAAGATGAGCAGAACCACCAATGAGTTCCAAGACAGTTCAGAAAGTGAGCCAGAGCTTTTCATCTCTGGCGATGAACTCATGAACCAGAATCAGAGTAGTAAAAAAAGCTGGAAGAGCAAGCGCAGCCTGCGCATGGCAAATGAGCTGGAGGAGATCAAGTGCCGCAAGGCCAACGAGAGAGAGGACCGCAGTTTGGGGAGTCAGGGATTTGTCTATGTCATGGCCAACAAACAGCCCTTATGGAATGAAGCCACACAGGTCTACCAGCTTGACTTTGGAGGTCGTGTTACCCAGGAGTCAGCGAAGAATTTTCAAATTGAGCTGGATGGCAGACAAGTATGATATTCTTTTTAAACTTAATTACTTGATGTTATAGTAAAATGGAAATAATTCATTGTTGATTCCATGTTAATTATTATGCTATTGTGTAAGAAATATCTATGGAAGCTTTGTATCCACCTTGTCTTCTGTGTCCCTAATGCTATTTTCTTTATATTCCTTTAGGTAATGCAATTTGGGAGAATTGACGGGAATGCATATATTCTGGATTTCCAATATCCTTTTTCAGCGGTGCAGGCATTTGCTGTGGCCTTAGCCAATGTTACTCAAAGGCTTAAGTGAAAATATGATCTATCTGTGATGTTACAAAGCAAAGAGATATGGTTATGGATTTGACCTATAAATGGTGTCGAAGGTCTTTTTTGCAAGATCTTACACATGCAAATTACTTACAAACAATCCTTACAACTGGCAATGGTAACCTACTGTATGTGAATGCTCATGAAAGAAAACAACATTACAAATCATTGTAGGCTAAGTGATTATAATTTTGAAGGCATGCAAGTTAGTATTGTTAAATTATTCTGTTAAATAAACAAATCAAACACCCTGCTTAAACAGGACATTGCGGAAAAAATATGATTCATCCAGTCATTCTTGAATGGATTAAATGGCCAGTCCTGAATGGGACTTGTGCCACTGTAGTGCCAATGACATCGATTCACTCTTTAGTTGACTGACTGATTATAATAGGACTAGTCTTGTGATAGATATATTATATATAGCTAATAATTCTTTTTGAATTATGGACGCATCTTAAGTCCATTTCAGGCATCAAGTCATACTGTATTTGACATAATAAAAAACATCTGGTACTGTATTACTATTAATTATTGATTAGGTCATAAATCTGTAAGATCAGTGGGTTGGTCTTTCTGAATAAATGAATCACAACTTTTTATTATACCCTATCAAACAGATTTGTATTGATTTAACGATGTCTTTATTTGTGCCAGTATTTGTCATTCATATATCCCATAAATTAGTTCAAGGGCAAGCTTTTCCATGTGTTTTGTATTTTTAATCTTTCATACAGTATTATCTATATTTCAAATGTTTGATGTGCAATGGAAGACCATACTGATTGTGTAAGTGCAACATGAAATGTTGAGCAACTTAGTCTTTTGTTCTATGTTACTTCTATGAAGTGGTCCAGTGGAGATATCTTGCCTTCTTTTGGCCACTGTACTGTGAATCATTCATCATTATTCAGTGAAGTACCACAATCTGTTTTAAATCCATGCAATCAATCATTTTGTACGTTTTTAGTGTCACTTTTTCATATGGTTGATATTGGCGAATATTGGAATGAAACTGATCATTTGTTCATGTGAGCTTTTGAATGTGTTAGTTGAGTGATACTACATGATTCTGTCCTTTTTCATTTAAAGAAATGCCACCTCTAAAGTGGTCCATGTTTTGAGAGATGGAAATACAGTAGGCTCTGTGTGACCAGGTAGGCTACATGAGACAAAAAAATATAGACTTGTCTGTAATCAGAGTTCTGAGTTTTCTTAGCTTGATTTGCGCTGTGTTTCTGTCGGTTGGTGTTCATGAAGCTACTTGAAAACCTGCATTTTGAATGTGAAGTGCTTTGCCTCTTTGGAGAACATTCTGCTTCAGTTAGATATAGCTTTGTCTGCAATAATGCTCCCTATAGGATTGAGGTTGTACTTGCAAAAGATAACAAAATGCTGCTTGCCTTGCACTCTATATTTAGTAAAGAGCTTCATATTATATGCTAAATGTGTGTTGATTTGTTCAGAATTTAAGTAATTAAACAATTTCCCTTTGCTTCATGATGATATTGAGAGGTATTGAATGTTACACTTAAAAAAGACAGAAAGCTGCTGGAAACATTGCATATTAATAAATGTTAAAAGTGTATAAAGACGTGAACATATCCAGTAACTGACATTTGTTTTGTGTTGTTTCAAGTTTATTTCAGAGTAACTGGAGGCATTTTCTGAAGAATCATTCAAAGCAGCAAATTCACATTTTAAACTGCAACTTTAGAGACTTAACAGCCTACAGTATGTCTCAATTATCAGCATTACTGCCCAATGAATATTTGGTTGCCTGAAATGATTATTTCTTTCTTCCTTTTTTTTGTAAAAGAAAATATATGACTATAGGTTCCCTAATAACGTAATAAAACATTTCATTTCAAAGTATTTTGTCTTACTTCCAGCTCTGTTATGTCAAGTTCCAGGGAGGCACCTGTGGTGTTTTGTGTATAAATATGTAGTAGGCTATAGCCTAGCTATGTGCAGCATCAAGGATAATTAATTAAATAATGTGCTTAAATTAGGTTTGACAAAATTCCACACAATTCCCCTAGCTGCCTATGTCACTTTCTGCCATTTACCTATGCATTTGCCTAATGCAGTGGTTCTCAAACTTTTTGAAAAGATTTTGTGTCAGGGACCCATTTTTTACAAGATTTGTGTTCAAAAACTAAACATTTTAAGACTGTTCCACTGTTGAGCGGTAGGGGGAGGTGTAGAGGGGCCTAGAGCCGGGGAGAGAGATGGAGCAGCAACAGCCAGTAACAGTGCTTTAAGGGAAAGGGAGGGACGTAACGTTACAGCAGAGAAATGAACCAGCTGAACACATTACAGGTCGCGGTGCGTCTTGTTTTGAATTCTTAATTCTGTTTCGAACGACACCAACGAAAATCTAGAATCGGGTTGTATTTTCGTTTTAAATACCTATTTCTAAGTTTTTAATGAACAATTTCTAAACAGTATTCAGAAAACGAACCATATTCTATGTTTTAATTTAACATTTATATATTTGACAAACAGTTTTCAGAACACCAAACCGTATTCTGAATAGTGAATACTGTTTGTCAAAATCAAATACGAAATTAGAATTCAAATCACCAAATCACTGACGCACATCAAATCCCAAACCGAGGGTTGACATCTTGAGATCAGTCAAGGCTGAGAAAAGTGTACACAGAAGGCCGTGTGGACGGCGGACCTACGAAATTATAACGCTCGTAGAGCTGTGACCGAGGCGGATCCCAAATATCCAGACTATCACAAAGATGAGCGGCCAAGAATCAGTTTGGTACTATTTATTGTGAGTTTGTTTGGTGGCTAACTCTATGGTTTTGGGGGGAAATACTTTCCTTGCTCGCCCCAGGGATGCCAATTCCGAAGCAAAAACTATTGGCATTGATTGAACCGTAATGGACACGCACGTTGATCTCCAGCAACCAGGTTAGTGCGACTGTAAAAACAATTTAAAAGTTGGTTTCAATTTCTGCCTGTGATTCGATTTAATTCTCTAGTCTACTCTGTTGAAATGTGGATGTTTACTTATTACTCAGTCAACAGGTATATATTAGCCACTGGGAGTGGGACGTAAAGGCTGCGTTATTATATGTAAATTGATTAATTTAATAGCCTACTTTATTTACAGTTTGTAAACAGTAGGATTTCACTGTTTTATTGTTAAAAGGATGACACTGTCACAAAAATCGGGCTTAATTGGTTCTATTGTGGTCTTATAGTAAGTGATTTTCTTTGGTTAAAATAAGCGTTCTAAAGCTCTATATTGTGATAGTAGGCCTACTCATTGCTAGAGTGTTTGTTCAGTAACAGGAGTCTCCAACTCCCTATGTCTCTCCAGCTTTTTATTAAACAGAAAATGCATTTTCAGAAACTGAAACTGGGATACCAATTTTATCCAATCAGGATAGAGAACGCAGTCAGGATACAGATTAAACAAGTGGAATTGTAAGTGATGACACAAATAAATTACAGTAGAAGACAAAATTGGAACTGGAACACTATAACATTTTAAACTCAGAAATAGCTACTCTCTCCTGATGGGATGAAAATTTGTCCTGAAAATCTATTTTCTGTTTATTAAAGAGCTGGAGAGACAGCAGGGAGACCACTTATGGTTACTATCAGAAGTAACCTTTTAACCAATAAAATAATATATCACCCTACCTTTTAATTGAGACATTTAAAGACATGAGTTTGCTTGAGTTGTTAAATGTTTTTAATGTGTATTTCCATTCACAAATTGTAGACAATGGCTCTGCAGATGAACCTCCGAGTACACCCCCAAGGATGTCAAGGCAAGAGATCCTGACATTGATATCAATGGCGTCTGTCAACTTCAGTTCAATGATTTGCTATTCCATTTTAGGTCCATTCTTCCCTACAGAGGTAAGAGATTATAGGAAACGCATGCTTCTCCTTGACCATGTAGGCTACTATTAATTTACACTGTTGGCATCAGATATCTTGCTGTCTGTCATGGCATAGCCTATACGTCTATCACAAATTATGTGGGGGGGGAAACTGACTGGAGTTTTGTTGTGGGAAGTTGGACAGTAGTGTTGCCAGATTTTGCTAAATAAGCAGTCTTTGAAAACAAGCCCAAAAGAAGTGACTACAGTCCACATTAGCACTTTAAATCTATTATTTTTTTTAGGATATTTGAAAAGGATACAAGAAGAGTGGGCACCAAAATTGACCAGCCTATTTTGTCCAAAATGTTAAAAAAGAAAAGAAAAAAAGAAAGAAATAGTATGAGTATGCATGTATATTATCACTTATTTGTATCCTTCAACTTCTTGTTTATGCCCCAAAATGACTGGATTTGTAGATGTGTAGCAATTGTAGAAAGGCTAGACCTTAATTGTAAAATGTTTAAACATGTTCTGATCATGTACATTACTTCAAAAGAAATTCATTTTTTTTATTTTTTATTACAGTTTGAAAAAATAAATAAATAGCCAATTTAACACAGAGGTGCCACTCTTCCTGTTATCTTCGAAATAACCGATCACAACGTATTGTGAGCTTGTAGATTTGCTATTTTCTAAAAAGTCAAAATAAAATAAATATTATTTGAAAGATTTTAACAGCACATATCTGATACGACGGGAGTCCCAGTCGCAAAATATATGCAGATGGGGGGGTCCGTACAAATGCATATTAATTTGGGGGTCCTTGACTTGAAAATGTTTAAGAGCCACTGGTTTAAACAACAAGCCCAAAATAAGCAAATGCACTTTCGAAGTGAGCCCAAAAAACAGCAACCCGCAACTACCAATATTTACAAGCAACCAAAGTAGAAAAAGTAGCCAAAGTAGCTTATAAGCAGACAAGGCAACAATGTTGGACAGTGTAGGCCTGTAGGGTCATGTGTTTGACATCAGCAAGACCCCCTGAGGCTGAAGGTTTATGAATGGCTGGCCTTACTAAACACCAGACACAAAAGTGCTGGTATGGTCAGCTGACACAAATACTCTGGCGTTGTTTCTGTGACATGTCTTAATAATAATGCAAGTTGATGTCTTAATACTAAAACTAACATATTTTTAGTTATATAATGGATTAATTACTTTCCTAAAATGACCTTAACGTACATTATTATTATTCAAACAGGCAGTGAAGAAAGGGGCCAGCCAGACAGTCATCGGCCTCATATTCGGTTGCTATGCTGTGTGGAACTTATTTGGTTCACTGATAATGGGAAGATATGTAAGTGTGTGCCACCAAGTTCAAGATTCAAGGTTGTATTTATTGTTCTTGTGTACAGGTACATAAGATAAGATCTTTATTCATCACTGTATGAGACATAGGTCAAGTCAAGGTCAAGTTTATTTACAGTATATCTCCCAAGCTGGGAGATAATAAATGCTCTAAAAACACAATACAGTAAACGGTAGGTCAGACATACAAGCAACAACAGACATAGGTAATACCGTAATACGTATACAATATACATTGTCACAAGATACAGAATATTACATTTAAATATAATGTGCAACTAGAACCAAAAGTTCACCAAGTATAACTACAACCATCCTCACCACCTACCCCTAAAACTAAACAGCAGCTACCTCCTCATGCTTCCCTTATTGATGGCCCGGATGGAGGTATGTACAGTATAAAAGAGAATTTGTATCTGTTATTTTTGGTGAAAGGGGTCTTTAACCATTGGCCGGAAGCCTGTAATACTACATATTCCCGGTTTAGGGGGTGAGAGCTGTCTGCTCTAATTGAATATGCTTTTTTGAGCACCTGCTTGTCATATGTATGACCTGGGGCGTTCTGGTTCTTAACAGTTTGTATCTTGATGTATGATGTATCTTATCTTGTCTTGTCTGATTATTCGGGGAAGGAAGCTTTTTTTGCAGTCTATTTCCAGTAGCTTTGAAACTGCAAAATCGGTTTTCTTGCGGCAGCATCTCAAACAGTCTGCGGTTGGGATGGCTTGAATCCTTCATGATTCCGCGAGCTTTGCTGACACACTATAAATAGAGATAGTTCAGTTTTTAATATTTGGGTTTGATATCACACTTCCCATGGTACTGGTCAGTGGTCATATATAGTTGAAACCCCTTTTTATGGAGTGGCTCTACATGAGGCTAGCTGATTATGACAGGGATAACTTCCAAAAGACATCACTGACACCTTCTTCCTCTGTGCCTCAGATTGTCCAGATCGGGGCGAAGTTCATGCTAGTTGCAGGATTATTTGTCTCTTCTGTCTGCACCATGCTTTTCGGGTAAGTCAAGGTCAGTGCCCTTTGTTCTATTATGAAACCTTTTGTCTTTCCCATTGGAAGATTTAGAATTGATTTATATTAGCAAGATTTAGGGATTACTATTTCTGTCTGTCTGTCTGTCTGTCTGTCTGTCTGTCTGTCTGTCTGTCTGTCTGTCTGTCTGTCTGTCTGTCTGTTGAACCCAAACCTTATGGTTTATCATTGCATATCCTATAATATTATGAAGTAGTAATTATAAGCCACAAGACCTGTGAAGTTATTAATTATTTATCTATTTTCTCCCTTTTTTTTTACAGATTGATTGATAGAACTCCTTCAGGGCGAGATTTTATTATCCTCTGTTTTTTAATACGGTCCATCGACGCTTTGGGCTTTGCTGGTGCGATGACTGCCTCTTTTGCAGTATCAGCAAAAGTATTCCCAAACAATATAGCAACTGTTCTGGTGAGTGACTGCTTGTCTGACTGGAATGTTGTTTAGGCATTAGAATTATGAGCAAACAAAAAAAGCATTATGTTTTGAGTTGTTTTGCAACAAACGTAATCCCTGCAACTTTGGAAAGTATTAAATAGCTGTAGACATGTGTACTGAAACAATTTGTTTATAGTGCTGACAAAAATGCTTGGATTTATGGAAATACACACATTGCCCATAGGCCTGTATAGCAACACGTATATCATTTATTTAGCAAAGCAAACAATATATATTATTATTGTGTTTTCTCCTTTAGGGTAGTTTGGAGATTTTCACAGGGCTGGGACTTATTCTGGGGCCACCAATCGGAGGATGGCTTTACCAGTCATTTGGATATGAAGTCCCTTTTATAGCCCTTGGATGTTTACTGTTAATTATGGTTCCTTTCAACATCTACATCTTACCATCTTTTGGTAGGAAACAGGGGATTTCAAATATTTCACTCGTTCTTATTGTATGATGATAATGAAACATTGAATGTATTGTAGGTGTATAATTAAACAGGGACGCTGTAATGTGTGATTGTTTTTCTTCACACAGATGCCGAGCCATCAAAAGATTCTTTCATTCGACTGCTTACACGTCTGAAAATAGTGCTGATCTGCTTTGTGATATTCACTCTTAGCTCAGGGCTCTCCTTCCTGGATGCCACCTTGTCCATATTTGCCATTGAAAAGGTAACTACCCAGGAAAAAAGAGACATTAGGGGTAGAAACAAATTAGTGAATAGCCTCGGGACTACCGGCACAAAGGACTGACAGAGTCTGTTGATATTCTGTCGAGGAAGGAATCAGGATGAATCTGGTGTTCATACACCCGTACTGCCCAACACATACCAGTGTTGGGCAGTAGGGTTGCTACAAGTTGCTGCGTTAATTACATTTCTGAATATTATGGGGTTTTATGAATAAAATAGCTTTTCAGTAGTGAAGGTCTGACCTCATCCATGGCTTTTCCACTGTCACTACTACCCTTTGGCCAATTTCAGTATGGACCTATAGCAGGGCTAACAGCCCATAGTTTTCCATTATTGACCAAGCTATTATTGAAGCCTAGCTAAACTATTGAACATTATATAATATCAATTTATATATCTCCAGCTTCTCAGAATTCCTGAAGTCAAATAGTTGTAGACACTCACACAGATTAAGGTAGCCTATACTGTTATTAATTGTATCCATTTGGTTTCAGTTTAATCTATCAACTGGCTATGTTGGACTCATCTTACTTGGTTTGTCGCTACCTTATTGTCTGGCATCACCGATTCTTGGATATATCACTGACAAGTGTCCTGTAAGTATGAAATATTTATGATGACATATGCACACTAAAATTCTCAATGTTAAATGATTCTATTTGTGTTATCTTACGAGTTAAAATAACACTTTACTTTATGGTTAAACCTTGAGTGTCTGAGTGTTAAGGTGCGTTCAGACTTGGATGGTTAGAACGGCGCGATTACATACAAAGTCAAGGCAAAGACGAGAAGTTGCGTGAGCGCCGCGAACGGAGCACAAACGGGACGAACTGAGGCGAATATTTAAATTCAACTCTGTACACACTTTTAGAATGTCACATTTCTAACAATTTGTAGTGTGATTGTTCATCAGGCCACGAGGAGTTGGTTTATTGTTCTTGGAGGCCTCGCCACTGCAGTTGGCTTCTGCCTGCTTGGTCCCATGCCTGTTCTCAACATACCAAGGTGAACATTTACTTGAGGAATTAAAATTCACAGAATTAATATCCAGGTTAATTACTTTTATCTTTTTGATCCAGGTTAATTACTTTTATCTTTTTGAATCTTTGTTGTGTTTCCATTTCTCTAGTCAGTTGTGGTTGATGATCTGCATGCTTGGCATTATTGGGTTTTCTCTGGGCATGAGTGCAATTCCAACATTTCCGGAGATCCTCGATTGTGCATAGTGAGTGAATGTAGGCCTATTACCTGTATTTTCTGCATACTTGTCCTAATTTATAATAATATAAATACTATTTTGCAAGTCCCCTAATCTTTCTGTCTATCTATTATACTCTAACCAAGCATAAATGCCTTTTTGAAACCTCTTTGTGAAAAAAATCAATATGCACGTTTCCCTCTGAATTCTGAAATGGTAGTGAAGAAGGATTTGATGAGGGACTAAGCACTCTTGGAATGGTGTCGGGATTGTTTGGCGCCGTGTGGTCGTTGGGGTAAGTCCTATTTAACGCCTATTGACTCCTGCAGCTGTTCCTGCAGCTGTCTGTTACTCAATGGTGTGTCGCCCAAGTTGCGCCGTAACCCTATGCTTAAACTATGCCTAAAACTAACTTTAACCTAGCCCCATATGTGCCCTCTCCCTACGCTCATTCTGTAGCTCCGAGATGAGGTCACACACTGGGCCCCTCCCACCGCGTTTCAGAAACGGCTCAAGTTTCTGCAATACACGTTTCTTATCCTTACCAAAACGTGTAGGGACAGAATGGGTTAATTCAACCTTAACATCGGCCAGAAAAAGAAAATCCAACTAGAGATTTGAACCGAGCCTTTATGTCCTGTATTTTTGTCAGTCGCTTCCATGTTTATCAAGGAAGTTGAAAAGCTTTAGCGCCTCCCTGGCGCCTCCCCTGGTCGAAAATTTCCAACTGACTTGAGAGGGCGAGGAGAGGGCACATATGGGGCTAACTTTAACCCTAACCCTAACTCTAACTTCACAAACATTATGCCTAACCCTAACGGTTAAACTCAAAACCATATCCACCGGGACAAAACAGAAAAGTTAGTCTGGTTATCAAACTCCCTCCACCTCCCCAGCCTCCTCCTCTGCCATCTAATCATCTAATCTGATTCTGTGGATTGTATGATGTTATATCTGTTTATCTTAACTTATGCCTTTGAAGGGCTGAATATTATTTCTGTGGATTCTATGTTCTGTGGATTCTATGTAAAATCTGTATATTAATTTATGCCCTTGAATAGAATGTTGATGCATAACTCTATCATAATCTTATGTTCTACTTCTCGGGGGGTTTTGTGAACTCAGATTGTGTGTCATGCTTGCACAGATAATCTGTAGTATCACAGGAGAAGAGTCACACCGCCAAATTGAACGCAATAGAATTGCAATAAATGGTTAATTCTGAGCTAAAATGAAATTGCTTCGATTTTGTAATGTACCCTGTGATATTGATTGTAACCTGGAAATGCATCTGTATTTGTTAGGATGTTCTACGGACCAATAGTGGGTGGTGTCATCACACAACAGCTCAGCTTTGAATGGGCAGCTACTATGCAAGGAGGCTTGTGCTGCTTTGCTGTAAGTATCAATGGCAGTGTTCTAGTAGTATCACCAAATGTAATTTCATTGTGAATAGCCACATGTTACTGTAATATTGGGAAACCCATGTTAGCTCAACCACCTCATATACTGTCTGAAACATCTCACCCAAAGGTACATGTAACTCTCATCTGTTCTCATTATGTTGTCCACTCAACAGGCCCATCTTTGCGGCGTGTACTATTTCTGTCTAAAACCCCGGCAATCAAGGTAATACTTTTCTGCTAATTATCAATTAAAGTTACAATCTGGGAGTGGACTTATTTGAAAGAATAACATTTTATTTTTACCAATCTGGAGGTGGTCTCTCTACTCTAGCTTTGAGACATTTCAACCCTGGTGGGTAGGACACCCGCATTGGTGGGTTATTTGAAGCAGATGGTGCACTGGATTCATTGGACGATAGATTTTTGTAGTTTTAATGCTTTACTTTTTCTCTAAGGCACAAAATAACAAATGATGCTCATTTGTTATTGTCCAAACCATCCTCCCTTGAATAGGCTGGAAGTTAAATATGAACATAATACCTGTAGTGACGAACATATCTTTTGTTGTAGGAATTTAAGAGCCATTCACGACAATGGGATTACGCATGTAGATGAAACGACTCCACTTCTGAATGAAGAAAACCAGCATGGTGAAACTCCTCGTCCACAATAATGTTGCGTTCACACGGGCAGATCCCTGTGTGAACAGTATCATTCATTGTCAATGGAAGCTAGCGACGTGAAGCTAGGAGCAAATCCGACGCTTGTAGCTGCTGCACAACAGCTACAAATACACTGTGTAGAGAGTAGAAAAATGCCTTTTATAAATGTAATAGTTCCTCATGTAATTGTATGAATATGGTTTGCAATTATTTTTATTGCCTTGCTTAGGGTTTATTTATTACTTTTCATGTATTTATATTCTGAATTGAATTCTGAGTAATAATATACTCAACATTTTTCTCTTGCATTTATCAATAGAATAGGTGTAGACAATTAAGTACAGGTGCTATTATACAGTATATTAAACAAATACTGTTTTCAGTCTATTAAACTAAAGGACCACTTCACCGCTTTCAATCTATCTTCATATATAATTGGTCCTAACTAATATCCATGATAAAAAGCTACAATCTTTTTTCTACTCTGTCTCAGACTCTGTCTGTCTGTGTTTCATAGGAGGGACGTGGGCAATTCCAGTGACATCATTGATAGGCAATCCAAGCTAATAGAAACTGCAGGCTTTCTATTCCTGAAAAGTTGCAATGCGAAAATGGAGGCCATTGTTCGCACAATAATACAAATCTAAATATATTTAAAAATATTGTTCTTGTAATAAAACTGCCTAACAATGATGTCACTGGTGGACGGGTTTCTGAACTGCCCCAGCCTTCCTATGAGTAGAAATAAATTGTATTTTATCATTAACATTAGTGAGGACCAATTATATGAAGATGGGTTGAAAAGTGGTCCTTTAATGAATTCATTCATTCCCAATGAATTCAGTCGAAACTGAAAGGGTTTACCATGTAAATATATCCCTATTATCATTCAACAGTTGCTACTAGATTAATGCCCTGTAGCTTTACACATGACTTGGATTACCTCTTAAACTGCACATGCCAGAGCCGGTGACTGGATTCATGGCTACAGAAAATAAACGTAAGTAAATGGGGTGAATGAACTTTAACTGAATTGCCCAATAGGTACTACTCTCCAATAGACCAATACTGTTATATTATGGCCCTAGGCTAATACTTTGTGGTACGATGGATCATTTGTAAAACATGTTTTTCAGGGGTATTTGTACTTGAGTATAAAGTGTTTTACTTCTACTCCATTACATTTCAGGACAAGAATGTGTACTTTTACTCCACTATTACTTTGTAGATTTTGTCCCATCTACAAGATCACATGGCGTCTCGATGCGGTGCATTGTGAGCTTGTAGATCTGCTATTCTCTAAAGATTTTTATACTTTTGAAAACTTGAGTACTTTTAGTGATTTAAGTACATTTTGATGCCAATACCTTTGTACTTTCACTTGAGTACATTACCTACATTTTGAATCCAGGACTTCTACTTGTAACAGAGTACATCTACATTATTTTACTCAAGTACTTTTTCCACCACTGGTATACAAACTAGAACAAATTAACTTTACGTTGTCACAGATGTTTCTGCAGCATCGTAAGACTGTATGCCCTTTTCACACTTAAATACATTGTCAACTACTTGAAGATTATTTCATTCTGTAATGTTGTAAATTGATTTGAATGTAAAATGTAAGACAAAAAATATTACGTTTCATCTTCGTCTCATATTCCTGCCTACAATTGTCAAGGTACATCAGTCAACTGCACAGATACATTCAAAACATCAATAACTCAATAAAACAGTTTCTTATTGAAATATTTACTCTGTTTAACATTTTGTACTACCATATCATTGAACCCATTTTGTTTTTACAATTCAGAGGCAAAGATTTGAATGGGTGAGCAACGATGACACACCAGATTCAGTTAGATTTACAGGAACCAACAAATCACACTTGGCAACCCATGTTAATTAATTTGTACACTTGTTATTGATTTGTACACTCTTAATCTCTTAAAGAAATACACCTACATTCATGTGTCTTTCATCTATTGTCCGTAAAAAGTTACAAAAAGACCATATTAGTTGACTATAATAAATAATAAAATATATAAAACAGCAAAATTCCAATCCCCAGGATTGTACATTATATCTGACAACCAAATTACTGTACATAGTTATATTCTTTATAAAGTGCAAAAAAACAACGGATATACTGGCTGGACTATATAGTACATCATTGTTGTCGGGCAGAAACTTTGTATCATCACTTTTTATGTTATAAATGAATGCCCTATTTGTTGTACAACACTAACGGAAATAGCCAATCTACAAGCTCAGGACGTGACTCATGAGCTTGTAGATCTATTTTTAAAACACCTTGAAAGTGTCAGTGGGTTTTATAAATATTGAACCAATGAAAATTATTAACAAGGGCTTGAGACTAAATAAACTACTATCCATTGGAACCCAGGTTGTTTTCCTGGAAATGTACAGTTTGGGACATAATGGGGATTGTAACCGACAGTGACGATATAGTATCCCATTACTAAAACTTTATATGTAAGCAAAGTGGGCTGTAGCATAGAAGAGACTCCATGGGTTTAGGTATCGGGTTCAAAGGCTTCATTAGGCTGTCCTGTTGGCCTCTTTGGGAGAGGTCTGCCTGTGGATCTAGCTCTCCTCCTGCTGCTTAGTGACCCTGGGACATCTGGATCTGAAGATGTGGCCTGAGAGGGAGGTGATGGTGGCACTCCAAGCCTTTTCACCTTCTTTTTCCTTTTGCCTCTGGTTGAAATTCAAAAGTGAGGAAGGTTTATAAAAACAAAATATTTGATGATGATGTTTAGAACTCATAATTCCTAAAATAAGCTATTCAATGTCTAGAAATGGTTAAGAAATGCATTCGTTTTAATGTTGTACTTGAGGTCACTTTTAAAAGCAGGTATCTTTATTTGGGTAGAAGGTAGTCTCAATTTAGAAGGAAACTCGCTGTTTTCTAAGAAATACATGGTCATAAAAGTATTTGTTTTCCCTCTGATAAGATAAGAAATTTGAAAAGCAGATGTACTGTGAAGGTAGTCCTTATACGCCGTTTAGTGATCTCACTCACAGGTTGAAACTGGAAGAATCTACAGACAGAAGCAAGGGTCAAAGCGACAGCTAAGGGGCTTACTTGTTATCACTCAACTCTGGGTCAGTATCTTGCTCGGAAAGAAACTTCAGTTCACCTGATGCACTAATGGCAGCAGACACCTTGGAGACAACAGGGGGACAACATGAATGAGAGCATGAGGAAAAAGGTAGCATGTATGTGACAACACTGGTGTTGGCGTTAGATGGAATGTTAGCGTGTTGGCCGTCACAATTGTCGTCCAGTTATTCATTCAGTTAGAGTAAGCAAATCTATTCTTATCTGTGACAGAAAACAGCACTGTACAACCTATTACACCAATTAATTTACAATAACAGTTCTCAGTACCACATTATCTATGCCAAAGGATCATTGCATTCTATTTCATACCTTGGTTGGCGTTGATCTCTCAACGTACCCCTCGGACTGAGAAGCCTCTTCGACAAGATCTCCTGTAATGGATAGAAAATACCTCATCACCTGGGGCCACATCCACAGAGATACATACAGCATCCACGCAGTATGTCATCCACAGAGACATACTGCATAAACAGAGATACATACACCATAAACGAACATACTGTACATACAGCACCCAAAGACATACAGCATCCACAGAGATACATTATACAGCATCTACACGGTCTGTCACAGCAACAGTGTTCACTTACTCTCCTCTGCTACATAAGAAGCTGGGAAATAACCCTGCTGTCCGTTTGCCAGACGTCCAAACCACCAGCTGTCATTGTCTTTGTATAGCACATGGATGACATCGCCGCGGTTCACAGTCAGTTCGTCTGAACGGTTGGCACTGTAGTCATACAGCGAGATGACCTGAGGAAGAACAAGAGAGGAAGAGGATTTTAGTAGCAGTAGTCAGTAGTCAGACAGCGTGAAACAGATTGCGTGTGATTAGGCAAATAGTATGTACCGTTTGCTGAACTGTGGTGGGTTCTGTTCCCAGACGGTTGGCCGGGGAAGCATGATCATGGAGGTTCTGATGGGAAAACATTTGCACTTGTTAAATCTCCCCAGTGATTCATATGGTGGAATCTTACAGTTTAGTAGATAGAAAAGAATAGCACCTATGAGACTGTACAAATGTAAATTTGGCTTGTACACAGCAAGTAGCACTAGCAACCTTACCGCCTGTAGTCTGAGAGAGGTGGCTCTTTTAAGACGCTGACCAACTGGACTGAACCCACCTGTAAACACAGCAGAAACAATACAAAACATTGAATATGGCAGCTGACACGACAACTCCAAAGACATTTGACATAATTTGCAGTGATTACCTACGGACACAAGTGAATATTACAAGAGGTCCATCTTTGTCTCTCTCAATGGTATACATGCTTCTTGAGATGCTAAACCACAATACTGGTACTAGGAAACTTCAGAGTTCTTAAATCCCTGTTATGCTTTGTTGGCAGAATTCCGTCATCTCTGCATGAGGTGGTCCTAAGCTCATTTGTTTAATCCGCCTAAGACTTTTCTTTTTTTACATTTTCACAAATATTTGACCTTATACCTCAGCATATTAATTTGCACAAACTAACCTCTTTTGAGCAAACTCTCTACTGCATAAATAATATTAGGATTTTGTGATAAGTGTATGTGTAAATACATAAGATACAATGGCTGAGTTTCCCAAATGACATTATGCGTAGGGAGTATGCGTGTGGTTCTTCTCAACAACACCCCCTTTCACTGTGAACATATTCTGTGCATAGATGTGCCACGCAATGGTAGACCTCAGGCCTACCATACCGGCCTGACCGATCAATAAAATAATGCTGAATTAACTAGCTTGTATTGGTAACTTTGACTGCACAATAGCCTCCCATTTAATCTCCTTGTATAGGCCTATATTTATTAACCCACAAGCTAGTTAATTCAGCATTCTTTTATTCATCTGGTATGGTAGGCCTGAGGCCTACCATTGCGTGGCACATCTATGCACGGAATATCTATGTTCACAGTGAAAGAGGGTGTTGTTGAGAAGAACCACACACATACTTCCTACGCATAATGTAATTTTGGAAACCCAGCCATTGTCTGTAATGTAGTGCAGAGCTTCTCAAAGTGGGTGCTGTGGCACCCTAGGCCCTAAGGTGCCTCAGGATAATTTGATAACATTTGGAATGTATCAATCTAACTTCAGTTTAACGACTTAGAGCCTCTATAACAGAACCCTGGTTAAACTGTACTAGGTGCATTCTATTCAGCCTACAGTACACCAAAGTCTCACCAAAAATAGCAGATCTACAAGCTTGTAGATCATTGTGTAAGTAAGGCATTAACTGATTTAACATGCCGCTGTACCAGTACCAGTGTAAAGTCATTATAGGTCAAAACAAATTGAAAGAATAAAACAGGGATAATTGTTCCCTTATGTAGCCATACACACGATTTAACAATAAAGAAAAAATATATGAGCACAGGAGTGTTCATATTAGATATGAACACTCCTGTGCTGCATTGTAGTGTCGACAAAAGCCTCAAAATGACAGAGTGTGGTCAGCTACACTGCTCACGAGTTGGCATTAAAGTGTTGCTCAAGCCATACTGTAACTAATATAAATTACCCTGAGTTAAATAGCACAGGGAACTGGTTAACAGCAAAATGTAGTTTTTCTTCCATTCATGGAGTGGAGCAGTAATTGTGGGGAGAGGGAAGGAAGTGGAAATCACGAAACAAAGGCATGCTTGATTGACACTTTATTGCGTCATTAGAGAACAGAAAAAAAGTTGAAGCCGGCTCAATGTTTCGTTTTGTAGTGCCTGTCATGCAGTTTGTAGTTTAATGTTGCTAGCTTACATTGAAAATGAATTGCAGCCTGTTACTTTGTCGCTGCATGCATACGGTACTCACGACACTGGGTGCTCAGGGATGCCTGGGGGACAAGCGGCTCTGCCACAGAGCCAGAGAGCTGCATCTTGGAGTGAGGAGACAGGAGAGACGGGAGAGGTAATAAGGTGCTTGGTCCCACCTGAAGAGGGGACGAATCAAGTTACATGGCTGTGTATGCTTTTAAGGACATGAATACTCCTTCAGAAGAACACAGTCGAACAGAAGTGTTAAAAATGTTAAATTGAAACATTTACCCAAGACAGAGTTTTATACCATAGTACCACTAGGGCTTCTAAAGTAATAACCTAAGAGGTTCAAGGTTGTGCTTTATTGTTCACTGTATCGACACCATTTAAATAGCATATAAATCATATAACAATGATACTCACTGTGCCAGTGTCCAAAGTCAGACTCCTCCCTATATGAGTCATAGAAACTTTGTCTAGAAACCAGAAACACAAAGCTCATGAGTTTGTCTCTTCAGTACTAAGCAAACACATAGTATGTATCACACCTCATCCACACTGCCAGCGATGCGAGCGAGCTAACAATGAAAACTCATTAGAATACATGTTTTTCAATGAGGCTGTCCTGATGTACCGCGAGCGACAACGCGCTGGGCAGACACGTCGTCCACCCCTCCTATATTCGCTCGTAGAGTCTCTATTTGAGCGAGGTTTCGGGCCACGCAACGCAATGGTCGATGTTCCATATCAGGACAGCCGTCAGAATGTCAGAATGCTCGCTCCTTGCCGCTTGCCTGTGTAGATGAGGTGCAAGTCAGCATACCGTGGCCATGACCTTTTCATAGCAAACAGAAGACTCCTGCCTCAAATACGTACCTTGTTCATAAAAGTATTCAGGAGTCTGAGAACGTTGACGTGGCTCCTAGGAAGGGTTTGAAATTGTTTCAAGATTAACAGTATACAAGAGAGTGAAATAACAATTTGGAACTAATCTATGCATTGGTTCTCAATGTATGGTTATTGTTTGCTGCTAAAAAATCAATAAAGTTTGGACCATCAAATGTGAGACCCTTTTTTCATTTATACTGTAGGTCTTTTTAGTTTAGGGGTTCCAGATGGTCCCAAGCGAAATGATAGTTAGTTAGGAACCTTTACTGCTATTTAACTCCAAAGGCGTTTCATTTGATTAATACTGAGGATTTGACTGTGTATATTGGGGAGTCGGGGACCCCAAGATAATAAAATTGTGTCAAATGCGGTCTGTGCTTAATTGACCATATTCACATGGCAGCCATTTAGCTCTTACATCATACCCATCCCGACAGTGGGGTTTCACATGACCAAGTTATCAGACAGTCAAAGAAATGTTCAGTAGAAGCAAGGTGACTATATATACTTACAAGCATGGAGTCTAGCTTGTCTTTCACACGCCGCATCTTCAATGACATCCTTGCTGCTTGGGTGCACTGATGTATGGCAGAAGAGGCAGAGGTGTCCTGGAACATCATGTTCTCGGATGGGTTCTTGGGGGTTTTGGTATCTGACGAGCTGTTCCCATTCAGCACTTTCATATTCCGAACCTCCAGCTGGGAGACTGCACAGATTAGTAGGAAAGAATGATTAAGAGAGTTCGTAAAGAATGTCATTACAACAGAGATAATTACAGTCATAAAAAATATCATATAAAACCCCAAAGGAGCAATGAAAAGACAAAGATGTTCAATCAGAGTTCATGGGTGGTACAATTGAAAATAACAGACAGGACATGGCAAATCAAATCAAACAAAAACTAAATCGATCATCAATAAAACCTGAAGTTGCCAACCTTTGTGGTCGTACAGGTAGATGTGGACAGGCTGGCTCTGACCGAAGGCACAGAAGGCCACCATGTTCTCGTGAGGGTGGAACGCCACGCCGCGGAGCGCTGTGGGGTAACACAGCTCAGAGTACACTGCCAACTGGTCGCCTGGGAAACCAGACAAGACATCCATCAGGCACCCCTCCCTCCACAGACAGACAGACAGACAGACGGTCGCTTGGAGTGATTAGCAAAGGAGTGACAGAAGCACATGACATCCTCACCAGTTTCAGCGTTCCAAACATAGGCCATCCCGTCCTCGCTGCCGGAGAAAATGAAGTTACCACAAGGAGTGAAGGTACTGTAGATACGCTCTCTGTAGTTTGTGGCACCAGTATACTTCTTGATCGCCAAGCTGTTAAAACAGACAAAATAAAGTGTTACAATTACAATAGTCTGTTTGCCCTGTTAGGGCAACCACACTAATAAATAAAGAACATCACATAAAATGGATATCCCCACTTCACATACTGTACTTGTATTGTAATAAATGATTTTATATATATATATATATGTAGTCGAGGCATTAATACATAAGTAACTTAATACAATAAATTATATACGTATAATATTTACATGTTATGCGGGTGCTGTACACACACACACGATCAAAAGTATACAGTATTTACATTCTCAGATCCATCACCCTAAGGACACTGTCTTTGGCATGGATGAGAAGCCGTCGTCCATTTGGATGTACCTCCAACATGTTGATGGGAATGCCACTCAGGTCTCTCTCATCAATTTTCTGAGAAGAGAATATTCAACTTTGCTTTATAAGTATAGGAAACAAGAGAACACCTGTCTGTTGTTTTCTACTTACCCTCTCTATGCACCAGTGACGGCATGGCTGCCGCTGCTTGCCCTCACTCAGTGAGGTTTTCCACACAATGATCAGACCACTGTTGTCTGCCGTGAACATTCTCCGCCCTGAATGAAAATTTTAATAAATAAAAACATTTTGTGTGTGTGTGTGTGTGTGTGTGTGTGTGTGTGTGTGTATAAAATAAGCATAAATGTATAATATATGGGTTATTTATATTCTGCAAAAGCACACCTTCACAGTCAAAGCAAACCGTGTTGATGAAACTGCTGTGACCCTCGAACTCCTGGAGCAGCTGGCCGTTGACCTCATGAACATCCAGCCTCCAGACCCGCACCAGACAGTCGTAACCCCCTGTCACCACCAGGTTCGTGGCCATTGGGTGGAACTGAGCGCAATACACAAACTTCGGGTGGGGGAGCACCTTCTGAGCTATACCAAGGAGCTCCTCCACATTCCATATTCTATACAGGAAAGAAGGCCGTGAAATCTTATCCATCCACGTTGACACAATAAATACAATTGTATTTCATGCTAAAAGATTAATCCAGACACTTCTTGAGACAGAAAATCAGTAAATAATCAGCAGAGAGACAGAAGATTAATATCGCTACAACAAGGACAAGGGCTCCCTCTAGAGGCGCTATGAAAGTCAGCCATTATAATAAATTTAAACATAAATTGTGTCTTAAGTTCCAGTGTGTCGATATTACTGATCCATTTATCTGATGTACCTGACAGTGCCATCAGAGGAAGCAGACAGGAGGCTCCGGTCATCTCTGGACCAGCAGAGATCATATACAATGCTGAGATGTCCATTGAAGGCAGCCAAAACCTTGCCAGAGGGAATCTCATACACTGAAAAAACAACAGGCTTAATTAACATCTTTATTGGGAATATGTTAGTGATTATTGTTTTTATAATGCTTTTCTAATCACTCACTTTCCTTCTACATAAGCATAGATAAATAATATAAACGAAAAAGGATTGTTGGTATTTTTCCTGCAAGTTGTTAGTCTTGCTCAGCAAGTCAAAAGTTAATGTAAGGGATTGAACGGTGGAGAAAACCAAACAAGCCTACACCCATGTGTTTGAAACTTTATCTGATACCATAAGAATAGGACCGCCCTAAAGTCTGTGCCTTAGTTCTACAATCCTGTTATTATCCCTCCTAGTGCTGCTCACAAACAGTTTGTCAACGTCACATACGTAAACTTGTATATCTGCTATTTTAGCCACAGAACACATCAGGCTTCATTTAGCTAGAGTTTTCCGAGCTGAGTGATCAGCTGAAACCCTGTGAGGACTAAGAGGGAGGGACATGAGGTACCTATGACAGGGAAAGCATCTCTGTCAGCACAGGCAGCAGCCAGCGTTGTCCCATCATGAGAGAAACGCAGTGTGAAGCATCCCATCCGACCACCACGAAATGACAACACAGGCTTGTTGGGAATCCGACAGATCTTTAATAAAAAAAACAAGACAAAACATTTACAAATTTCACTAAATTATCAAATTGATTATTAGTTTGCAATGGTAGAGTTTTTGGGCCCTTTGAACCTGCCCTCTGTGTTTTGCTTTTCGATAGGGGTATTTACAGTATATAAAATAATTTAAAAACAACACTGTTAAATGAACAACTACCACAACGGGGGGGGGGGGGGAGTCTGAATAGCTCCTTCCAGTTAGTCATTTGAGCTCCACCAACCTGTCCAGGCATCCTGCTCCATTTCAGAACAGAGGCTTTGCTCTCTAGAGGCTGTATCAAGCTTCTCCTGGTGACCTCACTCTGCAGCTCACTATAAGAGGTGGTGCCTCTCTCCTCCTGCAGCGCCATCATGGAGCGCATACTGGGATCCACCTAGAGAACACATGTTACATCAGCTTCCACATAATACTTAGCTCATAAATTGTTTGACATCAGAATTTTATACCACAATGCCTGAAAGGGATGTTACTATAACATTGTAACAATATCATAAACTGCAGTGGCCATGTACAGTAGACAGAAACAGAGCCATTGTTGCATGTTATTAGATGGTGTTTGTAATGCTTGCCATAATTTCTGGAACAGTTAAAAGTTATTGTGTGTTTTGTAAAATAAAGTTGTAGTTTTAACAAAAAAACAACAACTTACATGCTCTGGAAGTTTGATGCCCTTCACAGAAATGTAAAGTGTGGATGCATATCTGCTCCGGGGGTATTTTCTCCACCAGTCTACGACTTCAATAGATTTTGTTTGTTTTTTTGCCCGTGCTGGGGGACAAAATAGCTGCAGTCGAACTTTTGTGTCAATGTTGAGCACTTCATTAGTGCCTACAAGCTGAAAGATAGAGGTGAAGGTCACATAAGCATTAAAAAAGATGCAATGAAAAACTGTGTGTGTTTATTTTCAATGAGCAGTCAACAACATGCATGTTTTACCTTCAGAAATGCCCACGCAATTCTTCTGAATCCTCGTTCATGCTTGTCAACATCAATGTTCGCTCTTGCTTCCTCCATAGTCATGAAATCAATCACCTGTTAAAAAAAATAAAAAAATAAAGTAGCTTAAAGGCAAAAGACAGACTTGTTCCTGAATAATGACCAGTTTAAATTCCTAGAACAGGTTGGAAAAGTTTGGAGAGGTAAACTGAACAAATAATAAACTTCCATTGAAGTAAGCGATTCCTATGCATTATGCATCAAAAGCAATTCAACCAGACTATGAAACAGTTTCCACCCATCAACCATCAGGCTGTTGAACAAGTTCTGAGCCCTGTCGCTACTGTATGTCAGTCTAGCCTACATACACCTGGCATCATCACTACTTTATGTGTGTATATATATATAGGTTATAGGACTATCAATTAGGGTTGCTAAATTCCAGGAATATTCAAGGTGTAAACTAACTTTCCAATTAATGGGAAATAACCAAAGAAAATGGAAATATAGGCATTACTTGCCATGGCTGAATTTACCATGGCATATTTGCAGAAGTCCATTTAGTATCTAATATCTATACATTTCTCAAATACATTACCTTTAATATGTCAAAGACATACAAGTATGCATGCACAACAAATCTTACCTAGGTAAGTAAAAGTTGAAGACATGAGCTTACCTCAAAAAAGAGTATAACCCTGGGGCTAGTGTCATCCTCTTGGAGGAAGTAACCAAAGCGCTCATTAAAGATGATCTGCTCCTCCCACTCAGGAACGGTTGATTTGTTCTTTTTGAAGTCAAAAGGTTGGGTCATGATGGGAAGAATATGCTCAACATTTTCCTGCTCATAATATGAGATGACTGGCCGATGGCTGAAAAGAATGACAAAGCATTAAAGTCATTGGAAATTGCACAGGCATAATGTGATGGGCAGGTATTGGCCAGCAAACGTAATGCCAGTGTCTCCTCCATATTCATCCCAGCATACTGCCACTGCATAAAATGAAAGATGAAACCACTAAAAGAAACAAAACAAAGCAACAAAGCAGCATATCGATTCTCACCAGTCTTCTTTCTTCACATACTGTCCAGTAGTCTCATCGATGACATGGACCTTGACCATGGGATGTGATATCAGTAGGTCAGTCTTAAGGCGGTCTGTCCTGTGGATGTAGACTGCCAGCACCAGGTTCTCATCAAATGTTGGTTTCTTTGGCACGTCTGTCTCCATTTCACTCTCATCCTTGATGACTGAGAATGGGAGAGTAAGTTCTGCAAATCATCCACCTTGTACTGTATGTGTTGATAATGCTGTGATTATAATCAGTTGTACATTACCTTGTTTTCTTTTAATTTTCTTCTTTCCTTTTGACTCAGCTTTGTTCTCTGCAACAGCATCCTGCTCTGCAAGTTCCTCTTCCTCCCTAATGAGCAAAAGAGTCAAGTTCCTTTTTATAATTACCTCTACATTCTCCCTAGCCTGGGCAGCATTACTTTTCGGGTTTATGATCGGGTCGGGAGCGGATGATATCGTTAAGAACATCCTTTCCTTCAAACCGGAAGAATAATACCTGCCCAATAAAAGTGTGACTCGCACTACGCCGCATCAAGGCTTTTATTGGGGATTATTATTCTGGTTTGAGGGAAAGGATGTTCTGGTTTAGAGGGTTCCAGCCTGATGACTACAAAACAATGACTACAACATGACGTAACAATATCATCCGCTCCCGACCGGATCACACAGCAATTTAGTAACACAGACCAGGCTTTCCTCCGAGGTGGAAAGCCTGGTGATGCAAGGTTACATTCTGCCCAAACTCTGAGACCAATAACCAACTGTGACAGAGACTAAAGAAAGGCTGAATTTGGTTAGGCCGCTGTAAGTCAGTATTTTTGCCACCAACAAATAACCAGGTTACAGATCCAATTTAAAAGGACCGTTCACCCTGTTAACATACCTTTAATATTAGTTTTTCATTTTCAAGCTCAGAAGGTCCCTCCAACTCACAAAGACAAAATCTGAAGGAATTTACTGTTATTACACACCTCATTTCTGACTCTGTGTTGACTGACTTTGTCTTCTTCTTTTTCTTCTTCCCCACATCATTATTCAAAACGATGTCTTGGGAAGCGGTGTTCTCGTCTCCTTTTTTCGTGGTCCGTTCCTCCTCCACCTGAGCTATCTGCAGCTGGTATTCACGCAGCAGCTCATCCTCAGCATCCACTGCCAACTGCCTCTCCGCGTCGCCTTTGTTCTTCCCTTTTCTACCCTTTCTCTTTGATGCCGCTCCAGCTGCATCATCTGGCACCATGCTGACCTCTGACCTGGAAGCGTTAGCGTCCTCCGTGCTGTCATTCTGAATGAAACCAGGTGTGTCCTCATGGACAGGGGGTGAAGGAAGTGCTCTTCTGCTCTTCTTCTTGCCCTTAGACGGCTGAGTGTCTTCATCATTCCTGATGTCCTTAACGTTCTCTGCTATCTCTCTCTCTCCACGTGTGTTGAAACGAGGGCTGCCATGCTCGTATGCGTTTTGAATGATAGTCTCATCCTCTTCTGTGTCTTTCTCAACGTTGGGACTGTGTTTCAGAGTGTGCAGCTGAGAAATGGAGTAGAAAAAGAAAGATGAGTTACTACTTTGTACTAACTACAATATACAAAACTTTCTATCAAGTCTCTTTTGATCATACCACAATGCTCTCCTGATGTTCTGAACTTTTCTTTTTTGACTTTTTCTTCTCTGATGGAGGGTTAGTGTACTTCTTGAGGACTTCATTGAATGTATCCCTGGTCTTTGCACGGGCTTCACTCACACCTGGAGAAAGAAAGTCTTCAGTGAACACCATGAGCTGACATGGGTTGTGTACATTATTCTGCAAATGTCCTTACATAGGATAGGCGTGCATTTGTTTGTTTGTAAAGCTAAGGACTCACCTGCAGGCATTCTCAGGCACCGAAATTAATCTCATTCTGTAGAAGATACTCAGCCAAAGGGACTCTTCCGTTATAACAGAGAGAAAATCATTACACTCAACTGATGTTGTTGGTTATATTCAGCTATAAAGGTTAGTATAGAAGATGGAAGATGCTACGCCACTCTAAAAGCCAACAAAAGAAAAGTATAATGACAGAAGAATGACAGCTTAGCTAATGTTAACTCGGGCAACGTTACTTAGCTTGCTAGCTAAATTTGCCGATTATAGGCTGGCATGGCCATTTAAGTATTTAAATTTAGATAAGTGGCAGGTACACATCTATGGAAATTATATAGGCATATATCGAAACAAATTAAATACCAGCGCAATACAATGAAACGCTAGCTAACCCTACAGTAAGTAAGTTCCTATATAACTGCAGTGATTGTGGTTGTGCTCTTAGACTAGTGCTGAGTTTGCTCACTGACGACGCCGCGATGGTTACCAAGTCAACAACAAAGCCAGTGTTGCCAGAGTTTGCGAGCGAAATAAGCAACCAGGTCGGCTCTAATTAATTGAATATGAAGGATGCCTTGGGTTTTAAATCCTCTGATTCCTCTTAGCAGACCTTGTATTGAACTGTACTTTCCTGTGCTTTTTTGATAATGAAAATGATAATAAAGTATCTCATCAATCAATCAATCAATCAATCAATCAATCAATCAATCAAAAAGTGACACATTTTGAATAGTTTTTTAAACAGTTTAACAACACAAATCTAGTACTAGGTGGGGTCCCTGGCACGGCTGGCAGTGCTGGCACACAATATTTTCAGATGGCATGGCCGGGGGACCGGGGTTACCAGAAACCACTCTGAACTTACTGAAAGACAAGCCCAAAGTCGCTTATAAGCAAACTTGGCAACACCAAACAAATTGTCTCCGCCCCCCGTGACTATGGGATGGGTTTGTAGTGACGTCATCGAGTCGAACGCGGATTCACCAATGAGATTTCCTATTTTTCAAGTAATATAATAGGCAGGTTATTATAGCAATAATATCACATATCGCATATTAATATTATGTCATATCAATAGCATAACATAGCGTACCAATATATCATAATATCATATATTATAATATTGCATATAACAACAATGTAATGCAATACACATTATTGATTCTGATTTATTTTCGTTTTTAATTCGAAATTATTTATGTGCATGAAGCAACATTTATAAACGTGATTTCTAACATTGCAAGAACATCAAATGATGAAAATCACAAAGTAAATAATCTGGTAGTCACGTGGTAGCCTATAGGCGTGTATTTTAGTGCAGGACCACCTCCACCTCCTTTATAGCTCTATGTGCAGGACGGTGCGGTAGGTGAGTGTCTTCTGTCTTGTCAACAACATCATGCATATCGTCGAACAACATACATATTGTACATACTGTGCAGTACATTCATTGTAGTCATGGCCTCTGAGCTTTGTGGAAAGTGTGCACAGTTGCTCCGAGCCTTTACTGCTAATTTCAAGAGACTTTGCGCAGACTTTGAACAAAGGATAAGGGAGCTGGTCAGAGAACTTGGACGATGCACCTGTCTGGGTAGAGCAACTTCCCTCAACCGCCAAAGGAAGAATCCGAAGGAAGAGAAGAAAACTACGGATGAGCTAACGTTATTACATCGCCTGGATAATGGTAGGCTACACGAGAAGGAGCTGGCCTAATATAGTAGTAGAAAATAATGTGCTTGTGGGTGTTTCTCGTTTTCCCCTCGTTGTTTATTTTATTGAGAACTATGTGTACTATACATAATTAGACTATAGTAGGCCTATTACTAATCGAAATAGCATGAAAATGATTAATCTGAAAGCTAAAACAAAACAATTCTCTTTTGAGATTAGATTATTGCTTGTTTTTTTGTTTTGTTTTTTATTTATTTTTATTTTGTGTACTTTATTGGAGTAGTCTTTTTATTACTGCTAAACGTGTACAAATTACAAAAAAAAAAAAAAGTATCAAAAATAATAGTCTAGTTTGACATAAAGCCAATCATTTGAGCTCATTCGATTTAGGACAGACTGTTCTTGACATGACAAGAAATTGTCATGACTGCAATTTTAGGGTTCTTTTCTGAATTCTATATCTCTTCACAGATCAAGAAAACCCAACAGTCAGTCAAGAATGTCTGCAAGCACTGAAAAGACTTTCATCCTCAGACGACTGTGAACTACAACGTGCTGCCGCCTTGTATTATTTACAAGTTAGTCAACAATGTGAGTAGATAAACAGATTTGTACAGTATGTGGATTCTTAACTTCTCACATTTTGCATGTGATGAACAGTTGCATGTAAAACTTATCAGTCATGTGCACACATAGACATCTGTCTGTAAAACAACTGCCCTGTTGGGCTCGGGCACACTGTCGAGCCCGCGGCACACTGCGACTGAGGTTTCTTCAGCATCATATCATCATTGTGCTGATAATTACTCTTGCCTACGGTTAAGACCAGTATTATGCAAATGTCCAACAGAGTTTCTGATAACGGGTAGAAGATTAGGTTGTGTTGTGATAATGTAAACATGAGAGAGAAAAGCCTAATAGATTAAGTTTAGTGAAACCAATATGCATTATTATGAATAACATTTACATTACAACTGTACAAAAGAAAAAAGAGATTACATTTATTCTTATGCAAATAAATGTGTCCACAACACCACCATATAGTATAGTTGTACCTTTCAGAGAGGTGTGGTTTAGTGGCTTCTCTTGCAGATTTGCGCTATAGGTGAGTCTAATGAAGGTTTGAAATTAACCATGGCCTCCAGCCAAATACTCAACTTATTTCTTTATTTGTTACAGTGGAGTCTCCTCTGCCAGTTGCCTTCCTAGAGCCATTGATGGTTTTGCTTCTGTCAAGTGATCTGGATGTGCAAAAGACCACCTCTTTATCCTTGGTCAATGTGTTGGCAAAGAATAATGGTAAGACTCAATTGTTGAAAATTGTAAAATATGTATGCCCAAAATAGGGATGCCAGCCTAAGATGATTAAAGTCAGCCTACAGACAGTATCCTTTAGGGTTGTTTCAGCATTTATCTAACATTTATCTAACCAAGATTGTACATTATACACACTTCCATTCATTAAATATACATTGTAGTTTTAGGATTTTTATTAGAGGCTGGGGGGGGGTCATTGTGGGCATACCCATTTCTGCTGTCAGAGTTGAACAACCTTATGTATTTTCTTTGTTGTTCTTTTTTTCCCAGTCTGTAAAGAGTTAGTGATAGAGATGGGGATGCTGGTGCCTCTGGTAGAGATGTTTCAGTCTGCAGACCCCACTGTTCAGTGTCACACATGTGCATGTGTTGCTATGCTGGCGTCGTCAGGTTTGTATGGACACAGGGGAGATTTGTTTTTTAACTTGAACATAAAAATCCCTACAACTGAAAAGTTAATTTATACCTGATTGAATAGCCAATTTACATCTGCCAGCAGTAATATGCAGTTAATATCTTTTGCCCATTTCTAGTTGTTTAGGACAGTAATCAAGTAATTTTTACCTCACACTTGTGCTGAAAGACGAAAGTCTTACACTCTCGACATGGAAAAACAGGTGGAGACAAGCACAATCCACCTTCAAACAGAACGGTTTTAAGTCTGTTCTGTACTGTACTGTACTGTACAGCACCACTCACTTCAGACGGGTCTGATTTTTGTTGTTCTTAGTGTTATGCATAGGCCCTGGAGAGGGGGTCATTTGGGTCTGAATGTCCCCACACTATTGGGGAATAACTGACTGGGGAATGATTTCCTAATTTATTTTTCCCGACCGGCACTGGTTGTCTGGTCTCTAGCACCGTTCCCATTTTGTTGCGCAATCGTAGTCGTGTATAGCTGCCGCTGCATGCTGGCCTCTCGCTGCAAGGACCGCTCTGGCTATATAGCTTTCTAGTCTCAACTCTCGATCTAAAATATTGTTCCCCCCACTTTTTACGTACCGACGGCGCCACTGGTGTTATGCCCCCCCACCCAAAAAACGTCAACTTTTCATACTTCATTGGCATGAGACCACTGTCCACCAAAGGTTACTAACCGGATTTAAAAAATAAAACTATGTAAAATTACCTTTTTAAAGATGGTGATTCATTAGGGATTTTCTTTTCTAAATGCTCAACAGATATACCGGTCAAACATCTGTTGGATAATTTCCTACTTGTATGTGAAGTATTGTCCAAGACTAATATTATATCTTAACAATGGAACATAACAGACAGTACCTGTATATCAGACAGTTGAGCACATGTGTAATGTGCTTTTATGTGTTCCTTTATACAGAATCAAACAGAGAGGCCATTGTGTCTGATGGAGTGATATCATTGCTGGTTTTAGCAAAGTCCTATGACTCTCGAGTACAACAAAATGCAGTTTGGGCCCTGTTAAATCTCACACAATCAGGTGGGTACTGGGCTACTGGCCTGGGTTTAATGTGTGTTGAACACATCAATCAACAAAGCAAAAAAGGTGCCATCTATATTGTTGTTGACATTGATGCTGTTTGTTCTGTGTACAATATTCAAATATGGAATTGTTACCCAGTGACGTGTCGTGTCCCCTCTTTTTCCAGTCTGGTCTATGAGGGTCTTATGTCAAGCAGGGGCTATTCCTGTCTTGGTGCTTCTATTGCAGTCCTCAGATTGGGAAGTTCAGTTTTACAGCTGCTCTGCTTTGTGCAACATCGCTGTGGTCCAGGAGCATCATTCCAAGTTACTGGGCATCGGTGATCATTTCCTCTTGAAGTCACTGTTGACTCTCATGTCTTCTTCTGTGCAAAAGGTAATACTCAACTGACATCACACAGGCCATGTGAGGAGCTCTCTATTGTCTTTAATATTACATATTATTATTAAAGAATATTAGGGCTGTCCCTGACTAAAGATTTGTATAGTCGACTGATTGGTCAAATGTTGTCTATGGATAGACTGGTAGTCCACTATTATTAGTCCAATTACTAATAGTCGACTATTAGACAACTGACCTTGATTAGTCGACTGATCGATCAAGACAGTCTTAGTCGACTACCAATCTCTTAGTATTTTTTTGCATGATTTGACTGAGAGATTGGCAGTCGAATCAGTTTGATTTATGAAAAATCTAACAGAGTGCGCCATAGACATACTCTGGGGCGTATGTTATCGAGAGGGGGCAAAATATTCCCGAGATTCCTTGTGAAGCATAGCTGGCCTTGACAGCCCATACATCCAAACAGAAAAGTCCTATTGATTACATGAAATGACTTTAAACAACATTAAATACCCTTTGTCACTCACTTTGCCACTCGATCTGCCATTCACTTTATGCATGCGCATACCCTCTATTCATTTGACACACATGGCTCCAACAAACTGCAACGGCCAATGAGGCATCTATTTCTTTTTTATATCTATGGTGCCTACAAAGTTGTACACAACTCGTGCAGTTATAGGTAAGGACCTGAATTGTCCTGTTATAGCGCCACCATGAGGCTGATTAGTTTTTTTCCGTAAGTAGCATTTCGTCCTCTGCCTAGTGGGAATGTGTGTGCATAATGTCACGGAAATTGCACGTTGCGTTCATGATTTGAGGCATTTTCTTCAAAACGGACCAATCCTGCAAACTTTGGAAGGCAATTAATCTTAGCCAATGGAATATGGGGAAGTGGACAGGTCCATGTTTTTTTTTTTTTTTTACTCGTAAAATAAGCTGCCTTTTATTGTTGCATGAAATGTTACATTTAAGAAAAACTTAATAAAAACAAATTATTTTATACAGCTGTATGAATGTGGAAAAACAACTTGTCATTCAGCATTTCAGTGAGTCAAGAATTCACACATTGGATGCAAATCTGTGAGTGTGACAAGACGAGTAACATTGAGCTTCATACTTTCAGCTAGAGGGGAAAAAAGTTGACCACTATGGCAGTATGGCCATCAAAGTATATAGGATTCATTGAAGTGTATAATCCCCGTTCTCGTTGCAGGGTTCCATCACATGTTTTCCAATGAATTTCCAAAACGTTTTCAGAATATTTAACACAATTTCCAGACCTATATAACAATCATTCAGCACAATAATGAGTCTCTAATTACTCCTATGTGCAATGCCCAAAGACAAGCAGTGTAGCAAAAATAAAGCATAGAGAATAGAATTCCATTCCATTCCAATCTTCGTGCCAACTTAGTTTTGAATTCCATTCCATTCCAATCTTCGTGCCAACTTAGTTTTGAATTCCATTCCATTCCAATCTTCGTGCCAACTTAGTTTTGCTATACCACCTGTCCTAGGGCATAGGATCACGCTGCAGCACATTATGAGCTTGTAATGTAAAAAAAAGTCACGTCCGGTACACATTAGGCTGCAATCACGCAGCCCTTTCTGCAAAGAACGACTTATGTAATACTGTATATTTTGTGTAATGTTATACATGTTTTGGGAAATGTTTATTAACTAAATCAATGGCCAAAAACAATGCATATCCAACTATTTTTCCAGAACCTTTCCAGGATTGGAAAATGTTAACTTTTTTTTAAATTTGTTCCTCAAAATATTCCCGGGAATTTCATGACCATGGGAGCCCTGTCATTGAGTGTAGACTCTGGTAATGTCATTGTATTTGCCATCAGGTGCTTCGTGCTTGGTCTTTGGTGACGTGTAGCTGGGTCCCTCATGACTAAATGGGAAAAGAAGGGGGTCAGGCTTCAGAGCTTCCTGGTACAGCTCATCAGACTCGAGCTTCAGTTCATCCAGAGCCTCCCTCTGAGCTTCCAGAGCAAGCTCAACAGCATCCATTTCAGTCATGTGCTGCATCTGTTTGTAACGCGACCACTCCTTAAGTCGCAAAGCTCGTCGCTCGGCCTCCTCAAAGGAGAGCAGGGGTGTAGAGCGTACCCTCGTTTCATCCTGGCATTTGATCGTAATGATGCAGTCTTCTATGGGGATAAGCTCAGGTGGAACTCTCTCCATTTTCTTCAGCTTCTTTTTTAACCTATCTCTTATCAACAATCCTCTTTTGGGATTTGTTTTCTTCTTTTTGCGCGGCTCTCCCCATAGTGGAGCAGATGTCTTCAGTGTCAGAACCGATGCGAACCAAGGACTTTGTATCACATGGGAGGTTTCTCCTTTTAGAAACCTTGAGGGAGCGCTATGTCGGGATAATATCCTGCATAGAGCGTGTGATAAAGAAAACGACATGGTTTCCTATTTACCGCACTGGAACACTACAAATTGTAAATTATTACTATATAATAATGATGGGTCTCTGATGCGGGGGGAAGTCACATCATGTCTCCTTTGACACTTGACACTTCACTTGCGCTGCGACCGAGGATATAGATGGCTTGGCGCGTCAATATGACGTCATCCACAAATTTCGTGTAGCTACTTTCGACTATTTAATAAAAAAGACTTGTAATAAATATGAACCACTTTTACCTTTAACCTAGATTTAGTTGTGTCTGGACAGGTCCATGTTGATCACATGATTAAAGAGATGGTGTATACCATAGTGAATTTGCGTGATGTATGGATAAAATGTGTTCAAGTAATATGAAGAAATGTGTTTTGCAATAAATGTCCTCATGGTGGCACTATAACAAGCAGTTGTTGAGAATTTAGGGCCTAGGGTCTCATTAGCATCCAGGGAGTGTGTGTGCACAGTTTGGTATTGACCGGGCCAACGATGCCGGAGATTAGCTGTACGCAGATGGACAGACACACACACACACACACACACACAAAATATTTGCTTGACCAGTGACCACCTTTTTATTCCATCTACAGAATTCATCCCAAGCATGCAGATGTCTTCTAATCCTTTCTGAGAATGGTAATTGCAGTATATTCATTTGATCTGTTTTTAGCTTTCTTTTTGTTTTTAGTGTTAAGAAGTATAGACCAAGAAAGACCGAAAAAGCATAAGAGACCAACAGTGGATAGAAAATTGATGTAATTTACAGAGCCCCGCCCCATGCTGTATGTTTTGTTTTATTCATAGTTTTGATTCAAGGACAGCTGATGGAGCTGGACTGTGTGCTGCAACTCAAGTCTGTACTGTGTTCTTCTAGTCCTGCATGGGCAGAGTCAGCAATAACATTGCTGTCTACACTTTCTGCAAACCCCCAAAACAATGTAAGACTTCATAGATCATTTAAATATAGAAAAAATATATCATTTTCATGAGAATGTTATGTTGATGAGGATCACTGTTTCACTGTTTTCAATTTCAGGAGGCTCTGTTGAGTGAGGGCATTTTGAATGCGGTTGGCCAGTTGCTCCATCATCATGGATTCAGCTCAGTTATCATCACTAACAGCTCTACCACAGTCACCAACTTGTGTAGGACCAGCACAGGCCAACAGGTCAGGCTAGAGCTGCTATCCAATCACGGTTTTAACTCTTGACGTCTTGTGGTTGTTGTTGTGCTCTTGATCACTTTGTATTTTTGCTTGTGCCTTTGTGATGGTGATAGGTCAGAGCAGAGGGTCAGCGATAGAGTTGCATGTTTGTTTGGACATTAAACTTTGGACATTTGTCATTAAAACTCAGGCTCTGACGGAAACGCAGTGTTTATCGGGACTACTTCAGGTTCTTGTGTCTCCTGTTCCCTCAGAGGAGACTTTGCTTTGTGTGGCATCATGCCTGCATCATCTGATGTCCTGGGGTGAGTGTTCTGGGTGTGTGAATTTGGCTGTCATGCTGTCTTATGAATGTTGGTTTTGGAACTTTAATTATCCTGTGTTCCACTGTAGCCTTTAGACAACTTGAAATTGATAATATGCTGCCTTGTTTTCTCTAATTTACTGAATTACGTGACCTGGGTTTCATTTCACAATTTCAGATACACTTCAGTCTCATTTATCAAAAACGATAACGTCGGAACAAGTTTCAGCACTGGTGAAGTTGTCAGGACAAATGGGAAATCCCAGGTTGTCATACATTTCTGCTGCCATCATAAGCAAACTAGAAATGAATGGTAATGTGATTGCAAATAGAACTCAGACTCAAAGTATTTATATCTTTACATTTTAAATATCATTCATTGTTTTTAAACTTGGAACACTTTATTTAGGGGTAGTCATCCAGTTGCTGAGACCTCACTACACTGCTGCCTCAGAATACCTATCGATGTTCCTGAAAAACGAGGAAGTGAGATTCCAGCAACTTGGCATAGCAACTATATACAACTTCAACAAGGGTATGTAACTATGTACGTGTTTTGTAACTTAAGTTTCAAGCCATTATTTGATGGTGACAATGAAAAGAGACAGGAAATGGGGTGAGATGCGAAAGGACATGCAGCAAACTTGAGTCGAATTTGAGCCCAGGCCGGCTGTGCAAGTACTGAGCCCACTCAGCCCAGGTAGGGCCTACTTAGTGACCGCAAACCTGTGTAATTTTGGAACGGCATGGTGACCAAACATATGTTTAAAAACAAAACGGGAAGAGAACCGATTTTCAAGCGGGCACATAAATTATCCAATCAGGAATAATTACCCTGAGGAGTGACATGCCTTGTGACTCTGCAGATGGTGAATTTTCGGTTTTACTGGCTAGTAGTGGACTGCAGAAACAGCTTCGGAGGGTGCATACACAGACAGAGGAGACAAGACGTCTACTGCAGATGATTCAGCTCCCTTCTTCTACCTCTTCTGACCTTTCTTCTACTGAGTGTAAATATTGAGAGATGCGTTTACTATGAAGATTAGTACTATGTCAGGTACTAATCTTTTTTTCTTTTTTGTATACGTACATGAGTAGCTAGCTCAACTATGATTCAAAGGTAAGCTGTGCTAGTTAGTCATATGAGCAAGAATGCACTAGCCAAAACGATTGAAGGTGCTAAGTTTATGTAGAATAGAACAGTAGTTCTTTAGAGTTTGTCTATTATTTTGTGTTTTCTATGCGTTACCTCATATATTGTTAAATCAACACATGAACTGCCAAAGGAGACAGGCATGCTGCACAATACCAAGTTTAATTAAACATGGAATATACTTTTAAGTTTTTTACTACAAGTTAACAAGTTTTATACTTGTACAGGTTTTATATTTCATCCATGGACCAGTGTAGAGAGTAAGGATAAACCTACAAGCAACAGTTAATATATCACACATACTTGTTTTTTATGAATTGCAAACAATATTGTTTTTTATATTTCAATAAATTCATTTAAGCCCTATTGTCCAAGCCTTGCATTGCTTTAAAATGAAAGCACAATTTAAAAGAAAGCAAAAGTCAAGACATTAAAAGCTATAGTGCAATTATTTTGTCTATAATGATGCACAGAAAATGGAAACGTGGTTGTACGACAAAGTATAAATAAGGCTTCAGACAGGAAGTGAACTATCACTAGTGAAATGTAATACTAGTGCAAACAGTTACTACTACCCATAATTCCACAGTGACATAACTGAGGAAGGAAAAGTGCTTGAATAGCAGCATTATCAAGAACAAGCTCAAGCATATGGCTGAGACAACTCTTGCCCCAGCTGATATATACCTGCTATAGTAACCTCTCGGCTGTCTAAATCTACTGTATATCTTTGACATTATTACTGCGAAGACTGGTTCGAACAAACCTCAGTAAATTGCTGTAGATAACCCATGCTTGTGCCACTGCTAAATCAGAGAAAAGTGAAAGAAACACAGACATCGTCCTTACAGTAGGTCAGGTTTTAGGTGGTACTGGTAGTGATGTTGACATGCTCTTTAGGAGTGCAGGGCAGAAACATGGTCTTCTTGTAGTCATTCTTGTCGCAAAGAGACCACAGCACTGAAGAAATGCTTTAAGGGTTGCCTACCTCCAAGGTCAGATGACTTCTAAAAAAGAGAGAGAAAATAGATACAGTACAATGACAATGACAAGTTCAAACCAATTCAAAATATGAAGACCCTAGTGATGTTTCACAGATCAGTGATTCAAGGGTCTAACTAAAGATGTAAAATGTAGCTACAGTAGCTCATTCCAAAACCCACAGTTTTTACATGTGTACAACTGTACATGTGGCCAAAATGTACAATTTATTTTGTGGTGCAGTAAGTGATAGTAAGTGATGAAACAAACTAAAATTGGTGTGCCACCTGAAAATGTTTAGGGACATGGAGAGTGGAGATGAGACCCATTACTGAACAAACAAAGCTATATGTAACACATTTTAGCAACAACATATCAGCAGCACCTTTAATGATCAACCTGTATTGTAGTGCTACGTCGACAACTTCTCACCTGCACGTTGATGTGTCTGAATCTCCTCAAGGCTTGTCAGGGTTCGGAGTGACCTGCGTTCTTTAAAGGCCACAACAGGGACCATATCCTCCATTGCGTTCAGCACTTGCTGCGGAGGCTTGGCAGCTTCAGCTATTGTGCCATTATACACAGGCTCTGTATTTTCCTTTGGTTGTACTTCATTAGGTTGTATATTTTCTGGCATGGATTTCTAGGAAAGCAACATTAATCCAGTTTAGTCAAAGGGTAGGCTCTTGTCTCTTAAATTTAGTTGATCATGCGTCAGAGATCCCTAAGGCGGTTTTAAACGGAGTCATACATCTTACCATATCTGTCCTCCGTGTTCGCCGCATGATCTCTTCAAGTCTCTGGAAAAAGACAATCACATGTTTAAAAGGTTACCAAGGTTGGATTATCTCTGAAACTTGTGTTTATCACAGACAAGATTATATCTCTTCACATTACATTTTTAAACTCCCATCACCTTTTTCCTTGCTTGTCGTTCTTCTTCTTCTTTGAGAGCAAGTATTTCTCTTTCTCTCTTCATTTGGGCAGCCTTTTCTCTCTCTCTTTCTTGTTCTGCCTGTCTCTGAGCAACAACACAGTATACGTGATTAAAACAAATAATTCTTAAAATACGAGAGGATTGACTTCTTTTAGGTACCAATACAGTTTGTACAGGAACAAGTATTTGGGTAGAACAATATTTATACCTGCAGACATCAATCCCTATACTGTATATGGAGTGTATTTGAACTGCTCACCTGCTTCAAGAGAAGAGCGGCTTCCTTCATAGCCAAGGCACGTTCCTCCTCAGCTTTCCTCTGCTCTTCTATCTCCCTCCGCGTCTTCTCCTCCACCAGACGCTGAGCCTCTGCCTGTAGACGTGCTTTCTCCTCCACCCTCTTAACCTCCAGTTCTTCTCTATGCTTCCTAGAAACCATGCAGAAAAATATGACAAGATGTCCATTTATGACTCATGACAACTACCCTCGTAATAAAGTAAAACCATTATTATTGACACCATATGATATGTGACAGTATCTTTATGGGCAGAATATTACTTCAGACATAGGCATATTCATTTTAATTGTTATTTCTTGAACTGATGTAAACTACATGTATGTTCACTTTACCACCACTAAAGCAGACACTTCTGTGACTTGTGCGAACTATTAGATAGATGGTTGGTTACACACAAACTGAATATATAGGTATATATGTTTTAACGTATTGTATTTGCATTGTTGTTACAATGTTGAGGACGGTCTAAAAACAATAATGTCCTGCCTGCAGTGTTGCTATAGTTGTAAGTGCATGTGAAAATAACAACCTTGGCTACTTCCCACCTGTCTGTCTCTTCCTGTAGACGATTCTGCTCCTCTCTCTCCTTCTGGAGACGGGCCTCCCTGCGTTTCTGAGCCAGGATACGTGAGGCCTCTTCTGGGTCTGTAGTACCGGCTAATGGCCTGCTTATGGGTTCAGGTAGGGGAGGCAGTGGAGCTGAAGGGGGTGGCATCTGGAAGGAACCTGGACATAACACATGGTCACGTTACCCAAAGCACCTTGCGTCAAATCAAACTTTATTCATAAAGCATATTTACAACAATTTAGTGCAACAAAAATAAAAGTGTAACATCACATACAACAAACAGATCAAGACACAAACACTAAGTGGGTTAAAAGCCAATGAAAAAAGAGAGTGGCACTTTATATAGAGGGCAGGCTGTTCCACAGTCTAGGAGCAGCAGCAATAGTCAGGTTGGTTTCGGGAAGCTCTAAGAGCAGCTTGTTAGCTGATCTCAGTGCCCTTTGTGGGGTGTAGGGCTCCAAAGGTTCGGACAGATATAAAGGGGCCAGGCCATGCAGGGATTAATAGGTGATTAAAATAAATGTAAAATATATTCTAAAAGTGACAGGGAGCCACAGTAAAACTGAGTTATGTGTTCTCGCTTTATGCCAGAAAGGAGGCGAGCAGCCGTGTTCGATACCCGGAAAGGAGGGAATTGACAGTAGTCCAGTCTGGAGGATATGAATTGTCATCTCCAGCTGTTTGGTTTGACCTTGGCCAGCTTGGTCAGCTTTTTACTACAGTGCTTATGTGTTTATTGAGGGTAAAGGTACAGTCAAGGGTGAAGCCAAGGTTTTTAATGGAGGAGCAGATATTTGAGCTGATGGTAAATGGATTAAATGTTATTGCATGCTTACAATTGTAGTTGTTTGGGTTGTTCATACGTATCAAACCTTTAACAGCAGGACCACTCGAGACGAGAGAGACTTCATGACTAACTTGTTGCACACATGATGGAACAGCTCTAGTGTTGAAGTGTATGTTTTGGATGCTTACATTTCTCTTCTTCTTTTGTACTGGTCTCGGGTTGTGTTGGAGCTGCTGGCGAGTTTGAACATGTTGTTTCTGGAGGACTCGCATCCCCTGTCTCCTCTTTCGGACTTTCAGCTGGCGTCCTAATAGGTCTCATGTTGCTAGGAGACAGGGCGGAACTACACAGAGGAAGCTCTTCTTCGGGGACTGATGGAAGCTCCAACTGTAGAGGTGTGGACAGTCTGCTGCTCGATCTTCTGAGAGTCCTTCAAGATCAAGTGTCCAGCAGGTGGACAATTTTTAGACTGTATTATTTGTCCACATTACCATGGCTATATACAGTATTATAGACAGTTCAAGCCAAATGCACTCATGTTGCTAGGAGACTGATTGCCAGGGAACAAAACTAAAACGTGGATACTTCCGGTTGGCTCAATCGATCAATCGATTGTATTCCAGCTTGGATCAATGGAACTAAAGTAGTATAATGAGATCTAATTTATTGGTATCACTTTTTAATATAAATAGTTATATTATCATTAACGTTTTTGTGTTTTGACAATTATTTGGAGGCTCACTTGTAAAACCCTTGCAGCCCACCAGTGGGCCCCCGGCCCACAGGTTGAGAACCAGTATCCTAAACACAAACTATAATGGTTTGCTTACCGCTCGGGTGATGGTGATGGTGATGGTGTTCTGCTCTGTGGTTTTGTGATTGGCTTCACTGTGCTGTTGGCAGTGGGTGGTTTGCTGGTTAACATCTTCTTCTTGAGCTCTTGTGGGCTTCCTGGTTTGATCTTATTAAGACAAATTAAAACAAACTTTCTCAGAACACTTTTTTACATGCCTCACACCTCTTTGGATACAGAAAGAAACACAGCATTGTGGTGGCATATTCAATTTTGGCGTCATGTGTGCTGAATCTAGTAGAAAGTTAATCTTGTGTTGGAAAAATGCTTCATAGTAAGAATGCCTGCATTCTTATCCAGCCACTTAATGTGTGAATGCAGAGCGTTCTTTATCACCATGACGGTGCTTTTCACAAGTGAGTGCAACTGTTCAATATATATTTTATTATTTGTAACATGAATGGAGGAATGTTCAACTACAAATCCAGTTATATAAGTCTCTCTCTGGTGCAGAGAGAGAGAGAGACACTATGGTCGAGCAACCTAAGGTTTATAGCAAGTGAGAGTGTACTATGGTTGAGCGAACATTGCGAACAATGCTTTAATAGTGAGAGTGCGAGTGACAGCAAGGCGGCCTGTACCCGTGGCAAAAAATGCTTCAGAGAAATGTTAACTAGAGAAAGGTGAAATGTATTTATTTATTATGTATTATATATTTTAATTATCATTTATTTGGTGTGTGAATGCAGTGGGTGGGTGATAGAGAGAGGAGAGACAGTCTCTTCAGACAGACCACCCAGCAATGCATGTTATCATTATCAACATAAGTTGATAATGATAACAATGATAATATAATAAGTCAAAGGAGACCACTGGGATTACCTGTGCTGGATTGATGCTTCTGTTGCTATGGCTGGGCAAGGCAGATGCTCTCTGTTGAGCGGGACTGAAGTGGTGCCCTGGTTTTTGATTGCCAGTGGTGATGAGGGTGGTCATGGTGAAGGGGTTGTTCATGGTGGTGGTGTTATTCATGGAGTTGTATGAGACTGAACGGCGACAAACATGGACAACTGAACATGTTTTAGTGCCGTTGTTGGGAAACAATGATGGGGAAATGTATGCAAAATGAAGGAAATGTGCGAAGAGCATAAAAAGCATCTCAAGCAGTGTTTTTGAAAGGAGACAAAGGAGGAAACTGAGTTTAGTTAGACATCCAAATTTGTTATGTTCTAGTCTGGAAGTTAGTTGCTGTAGCCATAATTTAAGTATTGTGGGAATGAATATTGATAACAGCACAGCTGTATAATGTTATATTAAATAATACCGAATGCTATATATATTCTTGGCAATAGTACCTTCTTCTCCTGAGTGACAACCAGCACTCTTGCTCCTGGCCAGATAGGAGCATGTGGGAGTTAGGAGGCGACTGATCAAGTTCTTCTCCCATGTAGTCAGAGGCAAGCGGCGTGGAACTAACATTAGCAATTAGCATACAGAATTAGATGCAATAACAAAGGAAAAAGCAGGGCAAGACTGAAATGTTAATATGTTATAAAGAGCACATACATGTATAAGTATGCTTGGTGGTGTTAAGAAAGGTAAATGTTTAGTAACAGTTTACAGTGGCATCATTTCAGTGCATCAACCAGCCCCTATGTTAGGCATATAATATAGGAATATGGGTGTAACTCGCAACACAATATAAATGCTAATAAAATTGTCCACTTTGTGGTTCCATTCTATTAGGCTTATACATTGTTTTATTGTACGCTTTTTCCATAGGTTAGAACTGGACCCATGTGTACGATGGAATAATGTCCATGTAGACTAAAGTGTTACCAAACATTTTAGTAGGAACAAAATGGAAACCCATCTATCCTTATACAGTATACCCATTACCCTACCATTGTTCTTGCTGAGCTGTCTTCCACGGCAGTTCTGATTGTGGTTCTGCTGAGCCCGTCGGCTCTTCTCCAGGGTCTTGCGCACTGCTGATTCATATCGCTCCTTCATTTAGGACAAATGAGCTTTAACGATACTACTTGCTCTCGTCTCAGTGACCATACCACGTTGTAAAATCATTGACTACATTCTACATAGATAGTCTTTTATTTCTATTAATGAAAGTAAGCTTTGTGCTTTATCCTTTTGTCAGGTATGTAGAATTATTTGTTTATATATTAAATTTGTCCACAAAGATGTTGGATGTCAATCAATCAACATTTCTATGCTGCTGCTTCTTTGGTCATCTCTGCAATTTATATAGTTAGATAGTACAGTAGGGAGAAGGGGGTAAGATGAGCCACGTTTCACTTAAGTTGTTCTTGAATCAAGGCAAAATGAGATACCAGTACAAAGCATCTATGACAAAGGGCCACAAAATAGCTGTTTCCTGTTCAAGTTAATTCTCCCATAGCTTTGTTTGATTGGCTCAACAGCACTGAACTGGAAACACATGAATGTGTCATGTGTGTTTCCAGTTTAAACCTGCTGCTCAGTCAATCAAACTGAGCTATGGGTATTGGGTACGTAAATAATGCCAAATGTCACCTTCTGAAAACTGGGACTACAGTTATGCACAGAGCCAAGCATGTGTTTTGGCTACCTATTGCAAACAAACTCCCCCTCTTTTGGAACAATAAAATAGTGAATTTGAATTCCATGCCAGACTCCACTTCAAAAACTCACTTTCTCTTCCTTCAGTCTCTGCTTGCGCTTCTCCTCAACGGCAGCACGCCTCCTCTCTTCCTTCATTCTCTGCTCCTGGAGTTTCTTCTTGCGCTCCTCCAGTTGTTTGTCATGATACTGCTTGGCCCGTTGCTCTCTCTCCAGCCAGCTCAGCTCCCGAGAGGCTGTGAACATCCGTAAAGCAACAATAATACCCAGTTAACGCATTCATATATCACTTTTGAGTCAAATTAAAAGATTGTGCATGCAATTTTGCATAAAAGATGTTGACATACCAAGGAACTTCTGTTGCTCCTCTCGCCTCTCTCGTACCAGCCGCAATCTCTCATCAACATTTAGTCCATTTGCCCCTGGAACACCAGGAATTACCAGGTATAAAACAAATATATTGCAGCCACTTGAATAATTTCCATTACAAATATCAAATTATAAGTGAAGAAAAAGCGAAAGTGTAAAATCAAAGCAGTCAGTAAAAGTAGATCATACTATTAATCCAGAGTTCTATTAAATATGAATTCCAAAAGGAGTCTCATGACAGCTCAGCTGCTCAATAAATTCACAACCACCAGGAAAACAAAGCTTAATCAAACCTGCAGTGTTGCGTGGAGTGGCTGTGTTACTGATCTGGGCAGGTTTGTTGGCAGAGGAAGTACAAGCAGTTTTCTTTGTCTGTGTATTTGGCTTGATGTTTGCCGCTTTTCCTGAAACGAGGAAGAAAAAGACCAACGTCCTTCAGCATGCTATGATACTGAGGGACAAAAATAGCATCAGCTCCCACCTGGGGAGCTGGGAATCCAAGTCTGTATAACCAGACATGAATTCAGCATTACTTGGTCGTCTTTATAAGCGACGAAGCGTATATGGAAAAACTACACAGGAAGTATGATCCCTAAACATAACTCAGGGGACTAGAATCACCATTGAGTTAATTTGCAATGTACACTCCTGTATTCTAGGAACTTCACATGGTGTTCGGTTTACATGAAGGTACAGTATACAAACAGATTTTGACCTACCAACAAGGCACAATATGTTCCAAAGGCAAATTAAAATACTACATACATACAGTACAGTACAGTATTGAAAAGCAAAAACGTTGGAGCCAGTTCCAGCAGATGATCAAAGTTGAACCATGAAAAATAATAAGTAATTATCGAGCTAGCAAGACATAAACCCTGTTCACACGTGCAAAACAGACTCACTCTCTAATAGTTTGTCTATTATACACTATAGACTGTTATGGAACATGATGCCCCCGGGGTCATCTGCATTCAGTAGTAATTAAAGAAATCTGCTAACAATAGAAGGAAGCATGAGGTCAGTCCGCTGCCCCCCAGGTTGGCAGAGGAAGTGTAGCGCCCAGGATTACATTAGATAATAGATTAAAAAATTGGTCAATCGTGGGAAAAAATTATAAAAGCAAAAGAAAATCTACTACTCTGTGTGTGTGTGTGTGTGTGTGTGTGTGTGTATTATATTATATATATATATATATATATATATATTTACTGTACACATACATATATGTATGTATCTCTCTCTTACACACACACACACACACACACACACACACACACACACACACACACACACACACACACACACACACAAATATCCTACATATGCCTAATATGTAGGCTACTGTAAGATTCCAGACATTCAAATGGTGAATATTATGGAACAGTATGGCCATAAGTGTATCAATGGGGATATTCCTACCATCTATTAATTAGTATAGCGTGTGGTAACTCCACCATCTACCAATTAGTATAACCACTGTAAGATGTACGCAACTACCTGAATTTAGCCCCTGACGGTTGCTATTATGAAGTTATGAACTATGATGGCCCTAAGGTTATCGGTAAATGAAAGAGCCATTGTGAGCTGTGAGCTGCTTGTTAAGAGGCATAGAGAACAGGCCAGCACCTGACCAGTCCTCGTGGCGATGACTAAAACAAATAAACATTGAGATTATTATCAAGGATCAGAACAACATGAACACAGGCAGTCATCAGAATACTGTATATACTGTATATAGAAAGGGAAACACAATAACATAATGGTAATGGGTATATATTAATCCCACTGTTAAAAACATAAACATTGTAAGATACACTGTTATTGTTCTTGAGGTGTATTATGTAATCACTGCCACCATCTTCCTCTGAACATGGGCTCTCAAAACCTCCCATATTTAGAAAGTAGGTGCGGATGCTAGACCCCAAAACAGCAATTCAATATTTACCAACAGAAGAATAAATCATTATTCATGTTTCATTTGTCACCAACATGCCCATAAGATCTAGTAATTAGTAATTACCATATTGCAATAAGCCCCTGCTAGGATCCAAAGGACAGGCTTATAGTTGTGAGTGCTGATACTGTAAAGAGGCTTTTCTTTAAAATATATAAGCATGATATGGAAGCTACTAACCTTCCAGCCTCTTGGCTCCCTTCTTCTCGTAGGTTCTGTTAGAAACCAGTCCCTGCGATGGAGGGATGCCACTCTTTTTCTTCTGCACAGCCATGCTAGGCACTGAGCCCCGATGACATACCACAACTCTGGTATTCAACACTCTGCCTTCAGCTTTCTCATCCTCCTCCTCCCTCCTGTCAATTTCTATTTCCAGATGCCTCTGGGTCCTCTCCTCCTGTGAGCGTGTACAGCCGTTAAGCCAAGCTTGTCTCCTGCATCAGCTGCTTGCTGTGCACTGCAATCCAATTCAGAAAAGAACAAAAAAGTGGGCCGCAATTGCAGTCATCTAATCCTCAGGGAAATCTAAAGAAAAATTACCTTCCTCTCCTATTTGTGATAATACTGTACAACTCCAGAAACTCGTATCCTCCCTAGGTTGAGGCTAAAATGGTAAATTCCTTTTAAATATTTCATCCTAGTCTGCTGCTCTTTAATTGCATATTGCAAAGCTGTGTTGCTTGAACTCTGCCCACTGTAGCCTACTCTTCTCTAGATGCAAGCAGCCAGAGGGATGTAGAGTTTCTAGATGCAAGCAGGTTGAGGGATGTAGTTTCTAATGCAAGAAGCCAGAGGGATGTCAAGTTTCTATGTAAGCAGCCAGAGGTATATACAGGTTTGATGGCAGAACGAAGGAAGGAAAAGCAGAGTGCGTGTGAATGGTTACCAGGACAACAGTGGTTCATGCACTTGCATACCGGTAGGCACTGACATGTACTGCTAGGGCATTTCACCGCTCTGATGCACACACTGTCCTCAATAAAAGAGAGGCACTGAGATGATTATTTTTACCCATTTTACCCATAATGCTCCACTGGTAAATGAAAAGATGCTACCACTAGATGGAGGGCTTTCCTTTTGAAGATCAAGCTCACTTATAACTTAATAATGGCATTCATGTGCTATTGCTGTCTCTGTGGGGTCTAAAATTATTCTGACCTTTTCTTTTATTGCAGACTTTACATGGAAAGTAAATATCTGAGTCAGGAGAATGACAATTAGATATTCATGGGTAAACCTTGTAACTCCCAAACCAGAGATCAATACTCTTTTCAGACCATATATTAGTTTACCTAGAATAATAACTCAGTTGCTGAGCACAAATATAGATTTATAGTCTACTACTATGAACAATTTATATATTTAAAGCAAAAAAGTAAATTTGAGATGTTATAGACATAAAAATTTATTGTAAGTAGATCTACCCCTCTTCAAAAACAAAAAAAGGTTCTTTACAATAAACAGAAAATCACAATCATATCGGTAAAAGAAAATAGCAGCACTTGACAAAGTTCCACTTGACTTTAAATAATTACATTCCTAGTTTAAAGCCTAACATGTTAAGACAATGCTTTACAGTTTCATGGAGAAGTTGTCCACCGTCTCATCCATTCCTGGGAAGTGCATGCACATAATATAACAACAGTACCCTAATGGGGCAGGGGGTGATTCATGATTTTCTTTTTCTAATAATGTCTCAAAGGAACCTAAATTGTAGAATCCAAGCCGTTCAGGACATGGCTTGACTCTGCAGTCCTGCTACCCTTCCCTGCGGATGTCCTGTCCTCCTGTGAGTCTTGGCTCGAGTCTGCGCCAAGGGAATGTTGTGTAAAGGAGGTCTCACTACCAGTGGGGGAGTCAACTGTCTCATAGGCTTCGCTAAGCTGGCTCACGGCACCACTGTGGTTAGAATTAAACAGTTTCCTATCTGTGTCAGTGGAGGGTGATGATATTGAACACTGCTCGGTGTCACTGTTGCCCGTTTCCCTGGCGGGCTCTGTTGCCATCCTATGAATGGGGCTTGCGTTGCCTGGACTGTTGGTGATTCCTTCTTGGGAGTCCTTCTTGTGGGCAGGGTCCGGGTGGCCCGGGGTTGCATGACTTCCTGGAGGGCACTGGGCCTGCAGGCTCATCTGCTGCCGAGCCTCCTTCAGCTGCTCCTGAAGGACCAGGATGGTGCTCTGCATGCCCTCCACCTCCTCGTCCAGCTGGATGATGAAATCATTAAGCTCTGTAGCGGAAGAGACACCAAAATAAAAAAATATATATATATCAGTGATTGAACAATACAAACAAATCTATGACATCTATTTGGGTTGTTGCAGTCTGCAAAGACCTTTACCATCACAATAAGTGCAGTAAACATAATGGGAACCATTAGAAAAGGCATCTTCTTCTCACCATCCTGGCTGTTCTTGAGCTCACAACTGTATTTCTTCTGAAGGGCCAGTTCAGCCTCCAGCTGGGCGATTCGTCCCTGGGAAAGCTGTCTACCCAGTTCCTGGTTCTCCTGGATCAGCATCCGACACTTCGCCATCAGCTTCTTCCCTGTCTGGCTGCAACGGAGAGTTCATACCTTAAAAGGAATAGTTTACCCCCAAATGACTTTTTCTATCAATTACTCACCCCATGGAGACTTGAATTCATGGATATTCTTTTGTTTTTGTCGCATTCCTAAGCCAATTAATTTGATGACCAGCAACGGTTCCCCTATGGAGACTCTTTGTGTTTCCGTAGAAAACCACTGCTTGTCATCAAATTATTGGCTTAGGAATGTGACAAAAAGAATATCCATGAATCCAAGTCTCCATGGGGTGAGTAATCAAAAAATGACATTTTTGGGGTGAACTATCCCTTTAAACAAGTCTGGTGAGAAAGCAATAAAATAATTCTTTTTTTCTAAAGCTAATAAAGCCACTAGGTTTTATTCTGGTTCTTCAAGATCTCGCTCTCCCTTTAGTGACATTTAGTGCTGAATTGCATTTTAAAGCAATTCAGCACTAAATGTAGAACCCATTTTTGTTGATTTACCATAATTTAGTCCCATCAACAATCTATAAATGTGTTGTCAGACTACACTCAATGTTCAACAAGACAATTAGTTCTGTTGAACAATTATGGTCAAGGCTACTGAACCCTCTATGATCAACTGGTATAGCCACATTTAGAGAAATTAAACTGCAGTGCATGTACACAGATTCTGTTCAAATTAAACTATAAACAGAAAACGTATAGTTGACGACAACCCATAAAACCACATTTCAAATATATTACAAAGTGAAATAACTTTGCAACAGATTAAAAAAAATACAATTTCTGTCAATCAATTTGAAAACCACTCCAACTCCAGCTGCCTGCTAGTCTGTTCCTTTTTTCACATTTGGGTTACCGATTAGGCATTTTAAATACAGATAATTTTCAAAAGTAAACGAGAGTGAAAGAAGAGGAACAACAGTGGTGACCATATGAATTTAAGATAATTCATAACATTAATTAAAATTCAGATTAATGAAATCAAACTGTCATACCTGGACATGGCTCATATTAATGACAAACTGATGTTCAAGGTGCCTCCTGTGTCAGCTCAACTTGTAGCAAGCCCAACATCATTCCAGAGACCAACAGTCTTTAGTATTTATACAGTTTCTGGTGCCTTGAGCAGCTCCTCCATATCAATTCTCAACATCTATACTGTACGTGGGTTTGTGGAAATGTATGGTTTTGCCAGAGCATAACGGATTAATAATTAATTTTGAAAACCAAGTACCTGTAGTAGAGGATATATTACCGCTAGATAACAAAATGTTATGTCATTAGGTGTTAAACCTCAATAAACATAAAATGCACCAATCCTATTATCCATCCACAAAGAGTATAATGTTGTTCCTATGTTAACAGGGGCTCATTCGGAGGTTGAAAGCGACCATCTCTTCTGCTTCCTTCATGCTCCTTTGAGCTGTTATCAGTGTTCACCTGACAGTCTTTGACAGTCTATCATGAACAACAAGTGCAGGAGTTGGGGGCGCCACTGGATCAGGTAACGTATTTCCCTGGTCTCTCTCTCCCTCTCTCTCTCTCTCTTTTGTGTTTAAATGTCAGTCATGTTTCGAACACAACATTTTCTGCCTTTTCCCACACTTTGCATTCTTGCAGGATGTGAGTTCTCTGGTCAATGTCTCAGCAGGAGGATTGTGGTTTGGTTTACCTATCAGGTGTAAACTTCCAAGCACTCAGTTCATTTTGGGCCTGCTCCAATCTGTCTTTAGTCTCATTCAGTTCAGTCCTCATTTTGATGAAAAACAGGTTGACGGACGGGTCTAGCATGGAAGATCTCAGCTGGGCCAGACTGGGTTGTTGAGCTTGCTTGAGGTACTGAATCTGCGTCTGGATAAGAGTAGAGGACAGGTGTCACATTCAGCCCATGCAGCTACCCATCACTGCAACTGCAACCTTCCAACATGTCTGCCATGGCTGATGATTATATGGTTGAACAGATTCACAGTGATTCTCACCGAGCATTCCTGCATTTCCTGCTCTTTCGTGGCAAGCCTCATGACGAGGATGTTCTCTCGTCGCGCAGCCTCCTGTTGCTGCTGCTTCAGTTTCTCCTCTGACTCCCTCAAGTTTGTAACATCATTTGCTGTGAGACAGAAAATGGTAATGATGATCACTAGTAAATGATCAGTGCCTGGGCGGCAAGTCAGAAAAACTACCAGACCAGTTTCATATAAATAGTGGTAGAGCTTACAATTTAACGCTGAATATTTTCTTTCTAGAACATCAACATATGCTTCGTCCTGCTTCCACCTGGTAAAACAAATTTAAAAAAAAAAACATTAGCATCATTCGAACAGTGCTGCTCATTTGGGTCAGTGGGTGACTGACTGACTCTGGCATTTTCGTGTCGGACTCAGTCAAACTGTAACTTTGTTATACCTTTCACAGAGTTCCTCCCGAGTCAAACTGTTCACATCAGATTCATTTAGACGGACCTGCGAAAGTGGAATAAATAAATAAGTGTATCATGATCATCACCAATTAGGTTTTTTACGATCTGCTTGTCTTAAACGACGTTAAACTCACCAACATTGCAGCTGTAGTCCAAGCTTGAATTATCCTCTTTCAATCTGCCAAGCTTGTTTTTCATAAAAATCCACCGTAGACAATGTTATGATCTACTTTCTGTCAAGAAATTCTGTGCAGGTGATTGTTTTTCTAAGTGCTGGAGTTTGAAAGCACTCGTCATAAGTCGCTGAACGGCCCAGCGTAACCACCTGTTTCACATAATGCAGGAGGCAGCAGCGCGACCCATTAACAAAAAGAGTGCTTCCAAACGAAAAAGAATCACCTGCAAAGGATGTCTTGACAGAATGCAGCTCATAACATCTCTACGGTGGGTTTTTATGAAAAACAAGCTCGGCAGATTGAAAGAGGATAATTCAAGCTTGGACTACAGCTGCAATGTTGGTGAGTTTAACGTCGTTTAAGACAAGCGGATCGCAAACCAAATTGGATGAGTGGGTAGTCAATGGAGGGTACTGCAACTCTAGATTCATCCCATTATAAAAACAATCTAGAGTTGCAAATTGCGGCTAGAAGAACATTGCGAGTTTAGGACTACTATACCAAACTTCATCATGGACATGGGGTATTGGGGTCAAGCATCAAGTAGAAAACGGTCACAATGAAGGTAAACTATTCATTTAAAGAGGATAATCAGGCGTTTCTGATAACAGCTGCATGGTTAGTAATTTATTCACTCGCCTTTTTTGGCAAAGGTTCGTCGTCAGTCATCCTGCGGCCGCTGGATTCGGTTGGCTGTGAAATAAAATGTTTTTCATCAGTTGACAGTGACACCAACTTTCAGTTCGCTAGCTTAGCATACTATATTATGTTAGCAGCTAGTTTCCACGACTGTTTGTCTATGGTTGGACAGCTCCGAGTGGATCGAGTAGTCAATCTGTTAACGACGCTGATTTCGCGCAAAGAGCTTGTATGGAAAAGTACAATTCTACCCCGAGCTAACCTTCACTTTCAACGAAATGAACAAACCAAGTTTAGCATGGAGGCTAGCTGCATTAGCAAGCTTCTGGATATATGTTGCTATTTGTGAAAGCAATCGACCAAACTAACAAACGTTAGCTAAATAATGTTAACTTCTTACCCGAACGCAGTGTAATAGTACAATAATCGTTCCGATGGGCCCTGAATGACTGTTGAACTAACAGTGCGGATCCTATGATGATGACTGCAGTGCTCTGCAACAACAAGACAAGCCAGCTAACGGTTAGGTTACAAGGACCATTCTGTTTTGTGACCACTAGGTGGCGCTTCGATTCATTATTGGGAAAATAATATTTTATCTGGGTATTTCCTCCGAGGAAAGCCTGGCGAGTGGCGACCTTACTCTAAGGTGGCGACACGAGGTTGGTGCACCAGTATCTGGGTAATAGTTTAGCCCCATATGTGCCCTCTCCCTACGCTTATTCTGTAGCTCCTACAGAATGAGCGTAGGGAGAGGGCACATATGGGGCTAGGTAATAGTTAGCCTCGGTCCCAGGTTTACTTACCTGCTAAAAGAAAATAGTAATAGTAGGCTAATTACTAATTAGGCCTACTAACAATAATTAGTAATAGTGCGGTCCCTAGATGTGCACAATGGATGTACCCAGAGTCGAGACAGTACCCAACCCAACTGTACCAACATGTAATTTGACGCGTCATCCGCGATGATTGGTGAAGGCAAGCAGAGCTGACCATATTCTATCCTTGAACAGGATGTATTCTTTCTGTTATAGGAATAAGGATAGAGATAGATCATGGTTTTGTATTGTTGGTAATGTGACAGACTTGGACAAAGATACCCATCTATTACTATTACAGGCCAGTCAATCTAAATTTGACCCAAAGGAAATTGCAATAGTAATCGTTCATGGGTTTTTATGATCCTTATAGGGTCATCCAAATAACATTAAAAATCACACCCGTGTGAAGTGAGGAGTGCTAATATAAAGTCTAACCAGACTGTAAAACTAACTCATGTTGATTACCTCTCGCCTATATTAAGGCGTCTTACTGGTGTAATGGTGATGCAACACAAACATTAAACGCCATTAACAATAAAGAGACAATATGACGTAATGAGGCACATTATGAGTACATTTTCCCTTCATTGTCAATGGAGTTTACAGAACAAACATTGAACTAAAGACAAACATTAAACCTGTGTATAGGAGGGGCTAGCGCCCTCAAAAATTGAGAAGGAAATACTAAGTGGTTCATAGTAGTAAATAAAGGATGAAAGTAACAACCTATATAAGGTGAAACATTTCAAATTTTCATTATGCTTTATGTATCACTAGACCGGTGCCCGCCGTGCCCGGCTGTAGAGCACCGAGTCGGTAACAATGGAAGTAGAAGAACCATGCCCCACCCGACTATGCAATACACGTTCTACCCGTGTCGGAGTACCCGTTAAATCCATCTGCCTGTGTCTCTTTTTATGCCCAATGCCCATATATGGAGATTCCTGGTTCTTTCTCTCTGTGTCCCTTTATTCCCATCTATGGAGTTCTGTGTCATTGGGCATAGATTGTTGTGATGTCAGAACAGGCCAGCTCCATATACGGACACTGGGCAGGGGCCCTGCAGAGCCCGGGCATCAGCATTTTTTGGCGGATCTGGACAACTGTGAGTCCGACAGACTTGACACCGGGGCGGGCACTGCACGTCTGCACTCCCTGTGGGGGTGTGAAACGCTTGTGTCGAATGTCAGTGGGGCGAACGGTTCTCTAATTACGTGCATTACAGCCGTTACACACGTACAGACAGACGGACGTACAGAGACAATGAGACATATGGTGCATTTATAGATAGATGTGATGTGTCAAACTATAGAGTTTTCATGATTCTGAATCCATTGCAAGCTTTGGTTTTGCACAAAACATACTCCTTAGGCTAAAAACGGCCACAGCCGTCATCACAAATGTGATGAGGACCGAGGTAATCACATTTGGCCGAATTTATCCCAAGGAGTGTTTTTCGTGCAAAACTAATGCTTGGAATGCGTTCAGAATCATGAAAAACCCTAGTTTGACAAGTCACATCATTGGTATACCAGTAGCTCCACTCCCTGCCTTCAACTTTCAAATAAACTCAACATGCTACTTAAAGCATAATGAAAGAATTTTGACTCCCAACTTTCAATCCCTGAATTTACCACGATCCACTAAGTATTTCATTAACATGTTATATTTGGATGACCCTATGGATCATAAAAAAAACTATTGCAATTTATTTTGGGTCACGTCCCTTTTTAGCTTAGATTGATTGATTGAAGAATTTAACAGATTGGAGAATTATAGTAGGCCTACATTTCAAGCATGACTCAATTGACTGGCCTATATGGCACAAATAGCCCAATCTCATTAGTATATAGGGCCCATGTTGGGATAAAGCAATTTGAGATGTTGTAGTTAGTTTGTAGGCTCTATAACAGACATGTTGGCCTTGTTTAAGGCCATCATCACTTAAAGGGAAATGTCACCCCTTTTGCAACCAGATGTTATTTTAATGATGTTTGGGAGACAATAAACACTTTCTTGGGGGTTTTATGTGGGTAATATGTGTTTTTAGATATTTTATTAGCCTATTTCAAAGTGTCAATGATGTCATGGCTCACTTCCTTCCTGGACTACAATTCTCATAATGCTTTGGTGCACTGCTCCTCCTTGTGGATAGGTGGAGGGCTGTCTTACTGAGACAACATGTAGTCCAGGAAGTAAGTGAGCCCAGTGTCCATGACATCATGGACACTTTGAAATACTATCTAAAACACGTTTTACCCACATAAAAACCCCAGGACAGTGTTTCTTGTCTTCCAAACATCATTAAAATAAGACCTGGTTGCAACAGGGATGAAGTGTCCCTATAAGGTAAAATATATGCGCAATTTCCGCCAAGGAAGGCCCTGACTTAGGCCAGGGTTTAACATGAACACCAATAAGGACAATAACAAAGGACCATGTCTATGTTTCACAGACAGTACAGTATAATGTTGATACACTACACCGTGGTCAGGTGGTGTACACACTGAGTCACTGGAGCACAAAGGAGATGACAATAACTGACAGGCAACCCAGCCAACAGAGGGTTCTGGACACTGCACGCCCAAACACGATAAGATTGCACGGTTGGTATCGGGTCGTTATGTGGTTTACCCTAGACGACACTGGGAAAGGTGTCACTTTAGGGCTCAGTTGCATGCTGCTCATGCATGTTAATTATTGCAACCTAGATAAAAAAGTACCAATAATTGTCTCCACCAGGCCGAAGGCATGGGGAGAGTTTTGCACTCCGTCCGTGTGTCTGTCCGTGTGTGTGTCCGTCCGTCTGTTACCAGCTAATCTTCGGCACTGTTTACCGGGTCGATGCCAAATTTTGCACACACTCCCTGGTTGCAAACGATGAACCTCTGCCCCAAATTTTGTAATAGCACCACCAGGAGGCCAACTTTTGAAAAACATTTCTTTAATTACTCCTCCAGATTCTGTCCACAAATCCCGTAAATAGTAATGTGTTCAAGCCGGATCTGTCCGATATTTCATATTCCATCCTAATTGGCTAACATTGACTTTCAAAGTTTGCAGGATTGGCCCGTTTTGAACAAAAAGCCTCAAATCATGAACGCAGCGTGCAATTTACGTGAAATCTTTCACAGACTTTCCTACTAGGCTGAGTAATATATCCCACCCTTTTCACATTGGCCTGTTATAGTGCCGCCAACAGGTGGATTTTGCAAAATAATTTTTTGGAACAAAATGCCTCAAATCATGAACGCAGCGTGCAATTTACGTGAAATCTTTCACAGACTTTCCTACTAGGCTGAGGAATATATCCCACCCTTTTCACATTGGCCTGTTATAGCGCCACCAACAGGTGGATTCTTGCAAAACACATTTATGGAATTAAATAGCTCAAATCATGAAAGCAGCATGCAATTTACGTGAAATCTTTCACAGACTATGAGGAATATATCCCACCCTTTTCACATTGGCCTGTTATAGCGCATTTCTTGGTACAAAATGCCTCAAATCATCCAATTGCCATCCAAGGCATAAGAAGAAATGGCATCCTTTTCACATTGGCCTATTATAGCGCCACCCGGAGGCCACAAACTGACCTGCCCTGGTGGAGACCTGTGCCACGAGGGGCATTTTATCTAGTTTTATATATTTTTTATTTTATTTTGTATTGTTTTGTCTTTATTGATAGATTACATTAGTTTGACAGGAAATGTGGAAAGGGAAAGACATGCAGCAAAGGTCGTCGGGATCGGGAGTTGACCACGCAACACACCGTCAGGCTGCATCAGCTCATAGGTGCCCTGACTGCTACCCTAGCTGTCCGGCCAAAAATCATCTTTAATGTTTGTGTTTGTTTACACACACTTTTGTCTTCAATGTTTGTGTTTACACACATTTGTCTTCAATGTTTGTGTTTACACAGACCCTCAAAGCTGGACATAGGAGGGCTTAGCGCCCCTCAAAAATAGTTATTAATCATTTATGATTTAAAGGTGTTGTGTTACCTCTGGCAGAGGTGTGTCAGAGTCTAATGAATGTCAACATATTCTAATGACTTCTGATGTCTTCATTGCATAGGGTCTTTTCAGTTATTTTATCTTGGAAATGAACAAGAAAACACTTCTGGGGTCATTTTAACGTAGACCTACTCAGAATTTTGTGTGCCCCCCAGACAGTTTTTTAAGTTGGTTGATTCAATATTTAGATATTTGACATTCATTTTGTCCACAGATGTCCAAAATAGGGACACCACGTTGGAAAAAAGAGCCATGGTGTACAGAGAACAGAGGTCTGCTGCAGTGGAACCTGGGAGTGTTCCTGCGCTCTCGGGAAATCCCAGTCAGAGAAATGACATTGGTGAATGGTAACCGTGCACCAATGGTGACATGGTTACTGGGGGTGCCTGAGAGGGAGAGTACTACTGTAGGTCCCCTCAACCCCTCTTGGCCTGCATTGAAACATGTAATTAACGCTGGAGTCTCTCAACAGGAAGGTCACATTGGTGTCACTATGGGTATCACACATCTACACCTGGATCCTGTGCCATACAATCTGCATGCTGAACTGTAAGGAACATACAATAACACATCCGTTACATATTGCATAGTTGTGCCATACAACCTGTTGAGCTGTAGGGAATATACCCGTTACATATTGCACAGTAGTAAAACCAATGAGAAAGCAGTTGGACATATAGTTTGTGGCTTTAGACCAGAGAACTATGCACGTCCCACTCGATTGTAAAATCTTTAGTGTTCATTTGTACACTCTGAGACTGAGAGTGTACAAATTTCACTCAAAATAACATACAAATTGATAAATTAACAGGCTGTTCCTATGCACTGTGCACAAATGCGCAGTGATGTGTACTGTATCACTACTTATTTATGAGTAGAACATTTTTACCAAACTTTATGATACTGTTTTGCAGGTGCTCATTTTAAACAAAACATGAATCCATTGTTTTTGTAGTGAGCAGTGATACCCTAACATAATGCAGTGCTTAAATAATTGAATGCCTTGTTTCATCGGATACTAGCAACTTAAGACGTTGAAGTATGGCTTACAGGCTGGCCATATGTGTAATTGATGAGTTGTACTCGTTGTTCAATGGAAGTTTTATTGAATAGAAGTTGTTAAAGCGTGACTTAATTCAGTAAATATAATAATCAATGTTTACATTTAATGCCCCTTTCGTTTTTTGTAGGAGGGACACTTTACCTGTCAAGTCACATCTATGATTTTAATCGTGACTACACTCAAAATAGATACAAATAGATACCGTAGCAAGGCCCATTTTGGAACAGTACCTTATTAATGATTAAAAGGAAAGCATTCTTCCAGTTTGGCTTGATCGACTTGTTTACTTGCATGAAATTCTATCACATGTGACATGACAATTTATTCATTAGCTTCCATTTGTCTCTTGCTGAGGTCTACTAGACTGGAGCAGTACTGCATGCATAGTTTTTATATTACCTTTCAAATGAGTCCACCGTTCTGTTCTGTTTTGGAATCTTCTGTATATTTGTTGCGGTAGCTTTGTTTTTTGGGTGTTTCTAAAAGGAAACATGAACATCATTCTGGGATGATTTAAAAAAAAAACCTGACCTGGTATCGGTATCCTAATACCTTTGTTATACAATTTGTGCTAAAATGTTTGCATGATGTCTAATGATTCTTGGAGATCTCTTTAGTGCATGCTAGATGGATAACATTTTCAGGGAAACTTATCCACATTGTCCGGCCAATGCAATTATTCTATAAAGAATTTTTCTTTAAAGTTACAGTAAACAAGTACTTTAAGTAGGTATTTAAGTAATGTATTTGCATTACATCTTATTGTATCAACAGTCTAACTGGATTGGCAGATTCAGCTCATGATGACGTCTGTCAGCAGTCCCTAGTTATAGTTACCAGGCTCGGGTTCGACAGTTCATACACTATTCATTGGCATATCGCATCACTCCAGCCCAACTTCAGTCTTGGACGAACCTAATTCTTTTCTGTGCAACCTCACTTTACGGCCTTATTACTATTTCTATGTAGGTGCTCAAAATGGTTATGTAGTGTTGTATTAAGTTTTGGAGAAGAGAAAGAAAAGTTCAGGGTCTTTTTTGGAACCTGGTTGGAGGTGCCTCTTTCTTGTTGGTATGTATGAAGCGATTCTGTTAATTTGTTATCCTTATCAACAAATTCTGTTAAATTAAATTAAATTCTAATAAAGCTATCCAAATTGTGGAGAATATGCTTTTGTCATGTGTTTGCAGAATGCGTTCAGTACATAATTAGACATTTTGTATTTTCTTTAAAGGACTTTAAATTAATATGTTGCTCTTTCAAAATGGGACCATTGCTCTCATTTGTTTAAATGATTACTTAAAATGTATTCTTGTTTGTGTGTTTAAATGTATGTTATTATTGGCAGGCTCCAAAATATTCAGAATTGTATGGCCAATGCTTTTCCTTTTTACCTGTCAGTTGCTACTTTTGCGATTTGGGTATTTCTTTGGCATACTATATGTGGTTTTCCCAACTTGCAATACACAAAAATGTGTTTGATCATTTGTCTATTGAGGTGGCTTCAATTAAGATTGTATTAAACTCACATGCCCCATATGCTAAATTAACTGGCCTATGCAGAGTTTAAGATATTGTGTGTTGTTTTATATATTTCATATAAGTGTGTCAGTGTATCAATAGTCAGAGAGTGTGGGTGGATTTGTTGGGGTGTTAAAAAACACCAACAGTGTTTTCACCTATTTACAGTATATATTTATTTTTAATATGGAAAAATGCATCATACCAATCAATTACTTTAATTGTATTATTTTCCACAATGCATGTGAAATCTATCCTCTTCTAATTGATGTATTAAGGTCAGCTGAGTTGAATAATTAAAAGCTTCTATTGGAGACTAAATGAGGGTGTGGTAGAGCAGAATCAACCCTCTGTCAATGTACTGGCATGTGTACAATACAATACAATACAATACAATACAATACTTGAAGTCATGTTATGCTTACCGTTATGTTTAAATATGTTTCGTATGCAATGTTTATTATGGACAAATAGTGATATTGAGACATTAATTTTGTTGTTTTAATCAGTGGTGGTAGAATCTGTACGAGTTTGCTATCTTGATAACAAAATCATTAAAAATAGATTCTGTTTCAATGCAATCTATCAAAGCCTAATCATCAAGCATCAACTTCTTTCCAGATCAAGGAAAGGCCTGTTTTGAACCATGCCACGCAAGCATCGTGGCAACAAGGAGGACAAGAATGGAGGTATCTGTAACATTGATGTGTCACTGTCCAATAAGTCACATGGAGTTACGAAGTTGTTGTTTGATAGTCTCATGCTGGGTTAGATATTGGTCAGGGTTTCTTATATTAATGTCACTTATTTGAGATCCAACCAACCATCTGATTATACATTTAACTCCACTAGAACATAACGCATGAATACTCACCCTAGTAACCCTACTCATGGATGACTTTGGTTCCTGGTTTTGAGGATGGACTTTATCCTGTATATTTTGGTTATTTAAATTTTTAGATTTGTTAAATAGTGTTCACTCTAGTTTTTACAGACATTAAACAAATTGACCCCCACAAAAGGACAAACAAAACATATCTTTCACAGTGAGCGAAAGATTCTATTCAATAAGTCTTGCCTTGAAACAGTGCAGCAGGTCTTCAACAGGGGGCGCCATACTGCAATTATGCAGTATTCATGGGACCCCATGACACTTTGGTAGCATCACACAACACAATGCACCAAGCACAGCCTGGCAAGTTTTTACCTGTCAGCAAACTCGATAAATGTAAACAATTCCATTGTTTTACCATTTCTATATGATAAAGCTATTACATAAACAAAAGAGGTTGTTCCTACAGTAAGTATGTTTTTCCTGTGATCTCCAGATGAGGCAGCAATTCTGGAGACCGAAGACCTGGAACAGGGCATGTTCATGGGAGGAGGCCCCGACCCTGACACCATCTCACTGGCATCGGTCACGGCTGTCTGCACCAATGTGTCCAATAAGAGGCATGCATCATTCTTTCTCTTATTGGAACTTAGAGTGTGCTTACTAATTAATTGTGAAACATGGCTATGTGATACCTGGCACGGTAACACAAATGAAGGCAATGCATCAACAATATGACACTAATCACAAACATTTTCACTGAAAATGACATTCTATAGATCCAAACCAGACATAAGGATGGAACCCAGTTCTGGGAGACTGGGAGATTACCAAGTAAGAACAACACAGTGTTGTGTCTTTGGCCAAGTTCTAGAACATCAGTCATACAGTACACCGACTTAACACTCAATATATACATGCATCACTTCCAGGTCAGTGTGACAGTAATAGAGGCCAGGCAGCTTGTCGGATTGAACATGGATCCAGTCGTCTGTGTGGAGATTGGAGAAGATAAAAAGTACACATCAATGAAGGAATCAACCAACTGCCCGTACTACAATGAGGTGACATAAATAGTACCTTACACCTTTGTGCAAATCTACATACATACTATCGTTGCCAACAACAAATCCCACAAGGCTAACCCAATGCTCTTTTATTGTTACAGTATTTTGTGTTTGACTTCCATGTTCCTCCGGACGTCATGTTTGACAAAATCCTGAAGTTGTCTGTAAGTTTTTTCCTCTGCCTCATCTAAGTGGTTTGTTAAGAGATATTATAACTTGTGAAGAAACTGCGTCATAAAATACCAGTCCGAGGGAGAAGACATTAACATGTAAGAGTTAATTATCTAAAATGCTATTCTTTACTCCTATGACCAACCCATAGGTGATCCACTCCAAAAATCTTCTACGTAGCGGAACACTGGTTGGGTCTTTTAAACTAGACGTGGGCACAATCTACACGCAGCCAGGTAGGGGAAATCTGATTATTTTTTATGTACTGTACAGTATAATAATTATAGATTTTATATTCTCTATAAATAATAATACTGTATGTATTTTGTTACTATATGAAGTCCTTTCTCTGACATTTTACAGAGCATCAGTTCTACCACAAATGGGCCCTTTTGTCCGATCCTGAAGACATCACCGCTGGGTGTAAGGGCTACATTAAATGTGACGTTGCAGTCGTCGCTAAAGGAGACAGCGTAAAGACTCCACACAAGTCTAACGAGTCTGATGAAGATGACATAGAAGGGTAATTTTGCTGCAGAATAAAGTTGTTTGTGCAAAGATTTAATTAATTAATGAAAGTAATTAAAATAAATAATTAAAGATAATGCATTAAGCTGTAGTAATAATAATAGATACAATATATAGACTGTACATGGAGCCTCTGTATATTCATACATTTTCATAGAAACGTTTTTATCTTTGTCATTCACTGTGCTTTGCCCAGCATCGCCAAACACATAACCTTGTTAATTAACGCTTCACTTGATTTAACTGTTTAAACTAGCATTTTTTCGAAAACTGTTCCTGGTTCAGGAATCTTCTGTTACCAGAGGGGGTACCAGCAGAGCGGCAATGGGCTCGGTACTACGTGAAGATCTACAAAGCAGAGGGACTTCCCAGAATGAACGCCAGTGTCCTGACAAATATGAAGAAGGCCTTCATAGGAGAGAACAAGGACCTGGTTGATCCGTATGTCCTTGTACAGTTTGCTGGGCAGAAGGTAAATTATTTAAATGTTGACTGATGGGCAGTAAAATGTGATTGCCTCCCCTTTTGTGACACCATTATAATTAAACAATCAGGTCATCATGAAACTTTAGTATTAAGTAATTGTAGAATACAAGATGGTATGAGAATATCTTTATTGCCAAAAATGTATGCTGTTTATTTTTTATACTGTAGGAAATGGTGCCTTGGTAGCATAATTGCATGTGTCTTTACAGGGGAAAACCTCGATTCAAAAGAGCAACTATGAGCCCGTCTGGAATGAGCAAATCGCTTTCACTGAGATGTTTCCACCACTGTGCAAACGAATGAAGCTACAGCTCAGAGATTCAGACAAAGTGAACGATGTGGCTATAGGAACACACTACATTGACCTGCGGATGATCTCAAATGACGCAGACGAAGGTGATTGCGGTTTGGTCTGCTTATATTTACTATATGCTTTAGCCAATGATTTGAACCTATATGAGAAAGAGAGGGGGGAGAGAGAGAGAGAGAGGGACTCAGAATGCTGTTTGTGTGTGGGTCTCTACTCAGTTATTGTAAGCTGTTTGACACTGTTGACACATTCTCCATTAATGTTTATCTTTGTGAATTACACTTTTCTCTGGTCATGCCTCATTTTCTTCTTCTACTTTTTAGGCTTTCTTCCCACACTGGGCCCTGCCTGGGTGAACATGTACGGCTCCACCCGGAACTTCTCCCTGATGGATGAGTACCAGGAGCTGAACGACGGGCTGGGCGAGGGGGCGTCCTTCAGGGCCCGCCTGCTCATCAGTCTGGGCATGGAGATCCTGGACACCGCCTCCCCTGAGGTGACCTCCTCCACTGAAGTGCAGGTGGAACAAGTGCCCAACATCTCAGAGGTACAGTACCGTACTGTAGGTCCACCTCTGGAAGGGCAGACAGGCAGTGGAGGCCCATTGTGGCATTGCATTGTGCATGCATGGTGGTGACAGGTCATTGAGGTGCAATTGTGGGTGAATTATTGATTAGGCCTATCTTTATTTAGCCCACCTGGTGCATTATTAACTTGCTATTTGCACAGATGTGGCTTCCTTTTCTGTTGATGGACAGAACACAACAGATTGAAGTGAGAACAGAGGGGTAGACAGTGTGCTCTGTGGGAGTCGTCCATTTCATATAGTTCTGACCAATCCAACAGTGTGGGGACAGATGACAGATCATTTTACCAGATTTACCAGAGCACTATTTTATTACATAGCATAGGATAGCATCCAATCATAGCTCAGAGTCATTACACACAAGGAGGCAGGATCCTGTTATTCACATCACATGCACAATACCGGTACTAATGTTTATCCTTCTTCACAGAGTTCCACTGGAAAAGTAGAGGAGTTTTTCCTTTTTGGGACATTCCTTGAGGCCACTATGATTGATAGGAACAATGGTGATAAGCCCATCAACTTCGAGGTCACCATAGGTAATGACCAGGTCTATTCTTTATGGTACTGCTCCATATAATGCATCCTAACTATACTAACCAAAATCTAAATATTAATTTGTTACATTTTCTATTTATATGTTTAATTTGGATGAAAAAGTGAATAAAAGTGAATAAATAGTTAAATTCATAACTATATTCATAATAATTGTAATGCTTATAGACTTTGACTTGAACTTGTCCGTCGTTAATAAAACCTGTCTGTCAATGCTAATAGAAGTATTCAATAAGTAATTCAATGCAGCACATTCAGCGGTCTGTGTAGCAATAACATCATTATTGGTTTTCATGTAGGTTACTATGGAAACGAGGCTGATACGGTCATCCAACCTAAACCAAAGGGTAGCAGGAGAAGTGATGGGGAGGATTCTGAGCTCATCCAGCACTCTGACGATGACGAAGAGATGGAATATGATGGAGACATGACCTCGGTGTCCTGCACTCCGCCCATGAAACCTGTCATTACTGACCGGTCAGAATCATAACATGCCAGTACAAAGGAGAAACAAATTATTATATATATGGAGAGTTGTTTAAAATATAGTTCATACTGTTTAAAGTACCACCACATGTTTTAGTTTTGTGATGTTGCATAAGAATAGCAAATAAAAAATTGCATATATTGTTTAGGAATGACCCTTTGTATTTAATTGCATTCTGTATTCATTGGAGCAGACATACACTAAGTTATTTTAATCTCTTCTGATTGTTGAGCTGTTTCCATTCATGTGCTGTATCTACAGGAATTACTTCCACCTGCCGTATTTTGAGAGGAAGCCATGCATCTATATCAAGAGCTATTGGCAGGATCAGAGGAGGAGACTGTACAATGCAAACATCATTGACAACCTTGCAGATAAACTGGCAAGTCATGAACTTTATCAAAGCAGGAGATACTGTATGTATGTAGAGTACAAAATACGTTAGATGTTTTAGTTTTACATCAACATCCTTTACTGCTCTAACAGGAAGATGGGCTCAATGATGTGCAGGAGATCATTAAAACTGAGAAGGCCTTCCCTGAGCGCAGGCTGAGGGGCGTCCTGGAGGAACTCAGCCAAGGATGCAGGTCCCTAATGGCGCTCTTTTACATTGCATTATAAAAAGAGCAACACTTGTTTCATAATCCATTAGATGTCATTGTAGACTTTCAGATTGACTGAGTTGTATTTCTTTCAGTCAGTTCCTATCACTGGCAAACAAGGACTCGAATCAGAGTGGGAGAACCAGACTTGACCGGGAGAGATTGAAGCTGTTGATGGCAGAAATGGTATGGCAAACATAAAATATTCTTGACTTTGTCTTTATTCATTCTGGTAATATCATGCTAAGTGTCCGGATGTTACTGCTTGTAGGAGAGCATTGGCCAGCAAGCTAAAGTCATGAGAACACAGGTGAAGAAAAGTACTGTGAGAGACAAAATTAAGTTGGCTCAGAACTTCCTTCAAAAGCTACGCTTCATGGCAGATGAGGTAAGATACATTTCTCATGCATTGTACATCATATCATATGCTGAATATGTTTATAATATAATACAGTATGTGTGTGTGTGTGTGTGTGTGTGTGTGTGTGTGTGTGTGTGTGTGTGTGTGTGTGTAATATGTTAGTTGTATCAGGGATATTTTTTTTTATGATAGGGTAAGTGAAATAGCACACCTTATTTGTACATATTACATATATGAACATTCTGTGTTTGTTTCATCAGCCACAACACAGCGTCCCTGATGTCTTCATTTGGATGATAAGCAACGGCAAGCGCATTGCTTACGCCCGGGTCCCCGCCAAAGACATACTCCATTCTGGTGTGGAGGAAGAGATGGGAAAGGACTGTGGAAAAGTCAAAACACTTTTTCTGAGGGTGTGTTTGCACCTTTGCACCAGAACAGAATACTCACTATGAATGAACTCCTATAGTGATAAATGCTCTAAAAAGTGTATTGATGTTCCACCAGTTATTTATGGGCCTTCCGCTTAAAATGGCAATAAACTAATGTTGTGTTCCACTTATTTCGTCATTTACTGAAGATCCCTGGTAAGAAAGGTTTTGGACCTGCTGGGTGGACGGTGCAGGCGAAGGTTGAGTTGTACCTGTGGCTGGGTCTGAACAGGCAGCGCAAGGACTACCTAATTGGCCTGCCTAATGGTTTTGAGGAGAACAAGTTGTCAAAAGGACCTGGCATGCCAGTCTCTCCTCCCATTAGCCTCACATACACGAGTAAGTTTGCACAGTAATTCACAACACCGTTGATCACCTCCTTATATTCATCACCATTAATTAATCACGGCCATTCCCCAAATGTACTGAATAGAATAGTTACCATAAAATTACCATTCGGTCTTTAAAACAATCTTTTTTCAAAATCTAGGATTAACTGTGCCCAGTATACCCTTTTTGTGCTGTCATTTTGTAAGAGTACATAGATACAGTATGATATGGAATGCAGTTCTTCAAAAGTAAATCACATAACGGGACTCTATATGAATAACTAATTTGATATTTGCTTCTTTGAACTCCACAGTGAAACAGATATTTCAGCTGAGGGTCCATATGTACCAGGCTCGTAGCTTGTATGCAGCAGACAGCACAGGCTTGTCCGACCCCTTTACCAGGGTCTTCTTCTCCACACAAAGTCAGGTCACTGAGGTGAGGATGCTACAGTATATGGAGATTCAGTGATTGCCAGAAAATGTTCAAGGTTTCATGACCCATTGAATGGTATTGCTTGTGAATTGTGATCTTATATGTTTAGGTGCTCCTCCTTTACAATACCATTTACTATTGACCTACGTACCGGTAGTTAACTATTCAGGACAAATATGGTCAGAAGGTTTGACCATGAGGATCAAGGGCCAATTTGTGGGAGGTGGGCAACCAGCCAACCAAAATTGCAGCTCTTAGGGATGTACCGATGAGACATTTTGGCCGATATCGATATCCGATATAATTAATTGCTGTTATGGCTGATAACCGATATAACCGATGATCTCATCTCATTCTTTATTAAGAAAATATAATTATTTTGGCCATTCTGAAAAAATGCCTCTTTATTCCAAAACTAGGGATGCACCGTTATTGAAATGTCGGCCCATATCCCAACATAAACAGCTTGAATGTAGTATTTTTATTTAAAAATGTTCCAACTTGTTGATTCTTTTGAAAGCTTCCCCAGAAAACAATGATATAATTTGCAGCCTTCATCATAATAAAATGCTTTTTCAGGCTTTTTTAAATGTATTTTTCGATTTACCGATATATGGTAAATCGATGTCCTCCAGTCATGGTACGCCATGACTGGAGGACATTCTCCGCAAACCCTGAACTACAAGCCAGATACACAGAAGAGTTCAAGGACCTCGTTCACATACAGGATGTGAAGGAGGAACCAGGCGCAGGGTACATGAAGTTCATGGAAGCACACAAGGCTGCAACAGCGAGGTATGTGCTGGTGATGCAGAAGACCAGAGGCCCCACAAGATCGAAACACCCGGATGTCATGGCAGCACGTCAAAGAGTAGAGGAAGCACACCACGCATTCGATCAAGAACCGTCTGCAGAATAACGCGAGACACTGAAGGCGGCCAAGTGACTTCTCTTTGCCGTATGATAAAATGCAGCTGATGCAAAAAGTCTGCAGAGTGGAAGCTGCTCATGGAGAATTCCAGTACAGCGACATCTCAACATTGATGACGGCCCTTTCACAGCAGGAGAGTTTGCCTGTTTGCCAAGGTCAAAGCCTCCCTAAGGCAAGGGAAAAGTGCTAGAACTGCAAGCTTGGAGATCTGCAACCAGGCTCTAATGAAAAACATAATTCCAGAAATATGGTCTCTCTCTCACATCATCCCAGTACCACAATATGGAGATCTCTCAAACCCTGACAATTACCGTGATATCAACCTGACCTGTATCAATGCAAAAATGTTTAACCGCATGATACTGAACAGGATAAGGAGCGCAATCGACCCCCACCTCAGGGGAAACCAAAATGAATTCCGAGAGGGGAGAACCACCTTAGCACAGACCCTTGCGTTAAGAAGGATCATTGAAGAGGTAAAGAGCAACCTAGCAGCAGTGCTATGCTTCATAGACATCATGATGGCCTTGGACTCAATCCATAAAGGAATGATGATGAGAATACTCAAGGCCTACGATGTCCCTCTGAACCTGCTCCGAGCCATTGAGACCATGTACACGGGAACGAGAGCCAGAGTGACAACGCCGGACGGTAACAGCGAGGAATTCAACATCCAAACCGGAGTGCTGCATGGAAACACCCTAGCCCCCTTCCTTTTTATAATAGTATTGGACTATGCTCTGAGACTAGCTATTAAAGGAAGGGAGCCGGAGCTCGGCTTCACTATCTAAGACACCCTGCGGAAACCCTCACAGACCTGGACTACGCTGATGACATCTGCCTGCTATCTGACCACGTAAGGCAGGCACAGGCTCTCCTGACCAAAGTGGAATTGGAGTGCGCTAAATGCAAAGAAGACCGAGGTCATAACCTATAACATCCCCCAAGAACATCTGCCCCTAATAACAATAGAGGGTACTGCGCTAAAGGAAGTCAGTGACTTTAAATACCTGGCCGCATGGGTCGGCTCCACAGAGAAGGACCTTAAAGTGAGGAAAGCACTTGCCTCGAGAGCTCTTAATGGTATGACCAGTGTGTGGAAATCCAACCTCTCCCGTCATTTCAAGATCAGTTTCTTCTCTGCGACTGTGGAGTCTGTTATCCTCTATGGCTGTGAATGCTGGACACTAACACAAGCCCTACAGAAATCCCTGGATGGGTGCTACACCAGAATGTTACGTGTGGTACTGAACTTCAACCAGGATGAGTACATCACCAACAAGCGTCTGTATGGAGCATTACCAAGTGTATCAGAGAAGATAGCAGTAAGGAGGATGAGACTAACTGGCCACTGCCACCGATACCAAGAACTCCCGGCCAAAAAGCTTGTACTGTGGGAACCAACACACGGGCATCGATAGAGAGGTCGTCCCACGCCTAACTATGTGGACGTACTAAAGAAAGATGCTGGTGCAGAAAGCACAAATGAGCTGGCGAGATGTATGGAGAACCGAGATGACTGGAGACGCCGATGGAGGGCTCGTCTGAGGTCGACGTAGAGAGAGATATATTGGTTTAAGGCCAATATCGTCCGATACCGATGTGTTTGTCGATTAATCTCCCGTCACTACTCGTCACCTATCTTGACCTTTGACCACCGAAAGTCAGTCGAGAGGGTGTTTTTAGGTATATTGGTAGACAATCAAGTGAGAGTTTTGGTCACAGTGAGACCACATTGACAAACTGGCTGCTTTTGTGTAAGATTCACTCTATTCACAAATTTCACTTTCAGATCGCCAGGCATTTTCTGGTTGTGCAGACTGTTGATACACTTATTTATCATGGCCTGAGGTCACAGCGCAGTGAGCTGTGGTTGGTCTACTTTTGAGGGGACAGACATAGAGTCACACCCAGTCAAAATAAACAAACTAGAGTCTATTATATTTGATTATTTTTGGAGGATCAAAAAACATTTGAGGTCAAGTTTAGCCTGTGCGTCCGATACACTATTAGGCAATTCAAGTTCCAGTTATAAAGCCGTAAAACTTAACAGTAATACTAATAAAAATCACACCCGTGTGAAGTGAGGGGCGCTAATATATTAAAGTCTAACTCATGTTGATTAGGTGATGTAATGGTGATGTAAAACAAACGGTGCAAACACAAACATTAAACGCCATTAACAATGAAGAGACAATATGACGTAATGAGTCACATTATGATGTAAATTGGCGTCAATGGCGTTTACAAAACAAACATTGAACTAAAGACAAACATTAAACCTGTGTATAGGAGGGGCTAGCGCCCCTCAAAAATATATATGCCTAATATATAAACATTGTCTAAATAGAATTCCACATGTCATATACTTTATCTCTTTCCAGATCCTGCCTGAGACTCTCTGCCCTACCTGGGATCAGTTGCTGGTTTTTGAGAACGTTGAGCTGTTTGGAGAGGCCACTGAACTGCGAGATGATCCTCCAATTATTGTCCTTGAAATCTATGATCAGGACACAGTGGTAAGCCTGGATTTGGTTGTAAAAGGTTCCCTGTTTTACAGTAATCTTAAATGTGTTCAGAAAGGGATCTATGATATCAAAGAACTTCCTGCACAGTGCACACTGTCTGGAACTTGCAAAAAGGAGGCTCTTTATTAAATCATTTTGTAAGTTCCAAACAGTGTTCGGGACATAGAACCATTTCTGAACATTTGGACCTTCCTGGTTGTCCTATACGCACCTAAAAACAAAATAACCTAAGAATCTTAAATGTGTTAAGATCATGTAACCTAACAGCTTGAATTTACAGATAGGAACAGTCTAATCATCCATTTCATGTCCTCGTAATAATGTAAACGAGTATCTCTACCCCATGAAATGTAAGGCTGAAAATGTCATTGCTACAGTATACTGTACAAATGTGATTTTGCATTTGAATGGCATTTAAATTTAGTAGTGTGAACACGTAACCTGTAGTATGGACAGTATCTGAAACTACTGATAATATTTCAATATTGTGACATACAGTATAGTATATCATCCTATATTGCTGGTAGTATATCATATTATCGTATTTGTTAGAGCATAGCAACAGGCCTAGTGTTATTACTTTTGCATTGAATTTGTTTAGAATTTATAATGTCAATATCATTTATGATTCATCAGTTTTTATTCATGAACTAGTTGATATAAATTATATTTGAAGAATGCTTTTGCTGACTGAGAATTCTATTTACTGCTCCTATCATAAACACCATTGTATTGGATGACGCCTTGGATAAGTAGAGTGTGGATTCTGGTGGTTTGATGTACCGTAGAAGCACTGTATTGTGTGCAGACTAGAACATATTTGATGCCCAAAAGGCATGCAAGTGGAATAAGACATTCACTGGACTTTGTATTAATTGCAGGGGTCCAAATGGGGACAAATAATGTCCTCTCCATTTAACTTATACCTCTTGCATTCCTTAAGCGGAATCTGTGTTTACTGAATGTTGTCGACAGAGGACTTTGGCTTAATCACTTGACTTAACCACTAACTGCAAGACAGACATTGCTATTACTTTCAGAAGAATAGCCCTTTTTTGCAGTTTACTGGTCATGTTGGGTTTCTTGCTTTATTTATTTTGCTCTTTGTCTTCATTGCTCTTTTGACTATATACTGCCTAAAAACATGGGCATTGCAAGCCATGTTTTCATCAATGGGTACAGTATGTCAACTGAACAGTGTTGTAACAATATGAGTAATTTATTGATTTCTTTAAAAACAAAACATTGTAACTGTAACAAGGAACATGGATGACTCTTCCTGGATTGGAGATGGTAGGCGGACCACCCCCCCCCCAGAAATTGTGTTTGTGTTAGCCCAATATTTATTCATTTTGTAGATCTCATGCTGACTTCCGCTCCTCTGCAATTCCAGGGAAAAGCAGAGTTCATGGGCAGAAGCTTTGCCAAGCCTATTGTTAAGATGGCTGATGAGCACTATGGGCCACCACGCTTCCCTCCTCAACTGGAGTATTACCAGATCTACCGCGGGAACTGCACGGCTGGAGAAATGCTGGCTGCCTTTGAGCTGCTTCAGGTTGGCCTCCCACATACAGTACATACAATGCAGTGCAAGTCAGTCAATGTTTATCCTGCGCCATGACAACTATTCTTATTATTGGATGATTTCGGAAACGAGTGAATTAATGATCCTTTCGTAAATCATGAAACACACTTCAGTCAACATGTTCCGGTTGACATTGTGTCAACTTTATTAATATGTGTCGATGTTCCAAGAATTATCAAGACACATATTCCATTGTGATGCAAATGTAACTTTTCCTTCAGATTGGTCCTAATGGGAAAGCTGACCTGCCGCCCATAGACGGTCCTACAGACATGGACCGTGGCCCAATCCTCCCGGTACCAATGGGCATTAGGCCAGTGCTTAGCAAGTACAGAATTGAGGTAAAGACTTACACTATTCTCTCACGTGAATGCAGATTGATAGACAGAAGTTACCGAAATACAATGTATATTTATATGTTGTAGCTTATATTGTTATATATAGGCTACAATAGTTAGATGATTGGTAGCCCTGAAACATGACTGTCATAACGAGCGTCATGTGAACCATGGCTAGATGATTGGTAAATGATTAACCATGACAATATTGACAACGACATACACTTTTATTTTGTACTTTCTTGAACCACAAGTAAACCGGTTCTGTGAATGGGGGGATGCAGGCACCTGACACCTGACACATTTCATACTAGTATAAAGTGTGTGAAGAATCCTGAGAGATTGGCATGCAGGACATAGCGAGAGTATAGATGTCAGCCTTGAATAGGCGGTGATATACAATACATAGCAAATATACACAAAAAGCCTCTCGGCTGAGGGGAGCCACAAACCTAGCCGAAGCAGGCCGGTGCCTTACCTGGCCCTATGTAAATCCGCGCCTGGCCCAGGAGTGGCCCAATGGACGCTACGCTTCTGGGTTTAAGTCACACTGAATATCCCCCTTCTGCAGGTGTTGTTCTGGGGCCTGAGGGATCTTAAGAGAGTCAACTTGGCTGCGGTCGACCGGCCTCGTGTGGACATTGAATGTGCTGGGAAGGGCATCCAGTCTGCACTAATCAACGACTACAAGAAAAATCCCAACTTCACCACACTTGTCAAGTCGTTTGAAGTGGTAATGTGAATGTATTAATGAAATATTAAGAAAAAGACATTCATCACTATTTTACAAGGTATTTTTAAAGAAGGATAGATAATAAACATAATGCTAAACAAATCAGTTATATTGTTATTCATGCTGGTACTTTTGTTAAACAAAAAACAATGCAGTTCAAATCAAATTCAAAATGCTGTTCTTGCCTCTGGTTAATTTTCCTTGTCAGGACTTGCCTGAGAACGAGTTGCTTCATCCACCACTGAACATCCGAGTGGTGGACTGCAGGGCCTTTGGGCGCTTCACGATGGTTGGCTCCACTGCTGTCACCAACCTGCGCAAGTTCATCTACAAATCCTCAGACAAGCAGACCAACAACTGGAACACGACAGGTAACTAAACCTCCAGTCATGCTATACTAGTATTAGTAGCACAGCCGTCAGTCTCGAGAGACCATGGCAGAAGCACACTTGGTGGTGCTGAGGGAGCAGTGTTTTGTGTGGCTGTGCAGTCCAATTCACGAAAGACAGTCTTTCTGGAAGTGATTGCACTTGAATGTTCTGCCGTCGCCTCTTGACGCTGATTGAGGTGCTTTTCACCTAGCTCTCCTTTCTGCTGCTGCTGCTTGACTCAGCTCCGCAACGCTCTTCTGGATTCCTATCCAGACCTCCTGCCTCCAGCAGGCACAATCGTTTGCACTATCCTCCCATTAATCCACTCTTATGCCCATGGATTTCATGTCACACTTGCACATGCTGACCGTTACTTCCCTGTGATTCCATGGGAGTGGCGCTTGACGTGAAGATGGTGATAGTGGTTATAGTATAGTATAGTGTACTTACAACCTTTCTATTCTATTCTATCTACAATGATGTGCAAATTTAGTATTTACTATTTAGTCAACAACAGATATTAAGCCAATGATGAAGTGAAACCCAAACATGCTTATGGAAAGAAGGTTAAATGAGACGAGCGCAATCTACCCCATGAAGCCTTGTAAATGTACGATTTGTTGGAACAAGAGGGCCCTATTTTGCGTGTCTTAAGTACCAGGTCTTATGACTTAACTTAAAGGAGAATTCCACAGTAGCCGTTTTTTACTGAATTCTGTTGATAATGTGTATGTGAACCACTATATATATATATATATATATATATATATATATACTGTATATAGGGCGCTGGGGCTTTAAGAAGTTGGGCGGGCCAAACTGGATCTGGTCGAAGCAGAAACCACAGACCGACAACATTGTGTGGACTTATTTTCTCTCTTATCTACACCAGATGAAGAAGAGATTTACCGTCTGAACCGCACGGCGAGTAAATCCGCTAAATCGGCATGGAACGCTCGGCATGACGTTTTTTTGTTTTTTGTTAGGTGTGGCCAGTGTTGTTTGGCCACGCAAAACAGCATTGGCTACACCTCCAAGTCTTAAGTTTTAAGTCATAAGACCTGGTAAATGCTGCATTTAATAGAACATTTACATAGTTTGTGCATTACATTCACCCATTCACGCACTGATGACAGAGGAAACCATGCAAGGCACCAACCTGCACATAGAGAGCAAATAGGGGTTCAGTGTCTTGCTCAAGGACACTTCGACACTAACTCTGGGGGAGCCCGGGTTCGAACCATAGACTGTAAAAAATATGGACAAAGCGTTCCGCGGGTCTAACGTGAACGTAAAATGAATCCTGTCAGTCCTTGCAATGGAAGTCGCCATCTTTCTAGATCCGTTTTGGCCCAGCTCAGGCCAGCTGGCCCATTGGCTGGCCCAGACAAGAGGCGGGACTTCCCCCTTCTTCTTTGTTGGTTTTTATTTTGACTCGAGTGGGTGGGGGATCCCGTTCATAGACTGTAACGGTAGCCACGCCCCTCAGAACATGCGCGACTTTCTTTTATAAATGGGACCATAATTTTCCAAAAAGAATATTATGACATTAGAAATGAGACTTTAAACTAGTGACTGGAAGTAAAAAGTATTCATGACCATGTTTATTAAGGTAATACAGTCTAAGTGAAGTTGGGCCAAAATACATGGACTTCTATGGGGCTATGGGTTTTTCTGGGTCCAGTGACAGCGCCACAACAGGCCATTATATGAACTTTCATTTCCTTAGTGTCTTCACAAAATATCCGTCTGACTGCCCCCCTGGTTCGAACTGGCAATCTTGTGGTTCCCATCTGGCCACTCTTCCCCTGAGCCACCACCACCGACCTGGTACATAAGACGTGTAAATGCCGCAAAATATCGGTAGTAGTCTTATAATTCTGTTATGGTGGACCCTCTTGTAAACAAGTGTAATGCTTAATTGGGTCGTCCACTCACAGTTAACAGTCTTTGTATTGAGTTTGTGCTTGTACTGCAAACTGTTCATAAATATTTCAATCAATCAATCATTGCGATGGCACAGTTGGTATTGCTGTCGCCTCACAGCTAGAAGGCCCTGGGTTCTATTCCCGCTGGGGACGCTGTGGGCGCTGGGGGCGCGTTCCCTCCTCCACGTCATCAGTGCCCATACCCGAGGCGGGGTTGGCGAAAGGGCCTTTCTGTGTGGAGTTTGCATGTTCTCCCCATGACCCTAGGGTAGGTACCCTCACAAAAAACATGCAGTAATCCTGGTCTCTAAACTACCTCCCCCTGGTCAGCCGGGGCTAACCTAACTCCGCCAGATTACGGCAGTAAGTTCCCTCCTCCTACCTTGATCTGGTCTTTCTCAAGCAGAAACGATGAACCCGGGACAAAATCTCCATAATAATTTCGATTTGTAGTCCTGTTAGGTTGTGTTTACATTCGCGCTGTGGCACAGCTACAATACGTCACCACCAGTCTCGCGTTGATCCCGCCTCTAGCAGCCGCATACGGCCGCATATCACTCCGATCAGCATTTGTTCAGAGCGCATTGTCTCTGCCCGAGAGAGACCAGATGGGAGCAGGAGGAGGAACTCACTGCTGCCACCAGCTGGCGGAGTCGGGTTAAGCCAGGGCGCCTGATGGAGGGGAAAGGAACTGGTCGGAAAAACGTCTGGCCGGGGAAACTCTCCCCTGTCATGTATAGAAGGAAGCATGAGGTCAGTCTGCTGCCCCCCCCAGGTTGGCAGAGGAAGTGTAGCGCCCAGGATTACATTAGATAATTGACACTGGGTGAAAAAATGGGTTGCAAAATCTTGGGAGAAAGATTTTGGTTGTGTTCTTTTTTTAGTATCTGATGTTTCAACTGGGCACAAAATTGTGACCATGGGTATAGCTAGAGTTATAGTTACAGATGTGATTTAACTGAGCCATTATTCTCTTCCAACTTTTAGATGAAATTGTGGTTGTCAGCATGGAACCAGAGGACAAAGTTAAGAAGATGGAAACTGTGGTCAAGCTAGACGGTGTACGTTACAACCAAGTCAGCCAAGTTGATTGACTGACTGATAGACTGGACGAATGAACAACAACAAAAAAAGAAACATGCTGCTTTAGTAGCTAATACAGAAATGTTTTGACCCCAGTCTATTTTAATTATGTTACCTTTTTCAAGTATTTTATTTTTATGTACATATAATCTCTTCAGAATTGCAAAAATATCATCAAATAAATACATTTCATATTCATATATATGTTTTCTTTTCAGTCTTCTGATGCTGTGATCAAAGTGGAGGTAAGACTTAAAGTGCCTCTGATTATCATAATCATAAATGTCAAGAACATGAAGGCCTTGCAAGGGGAGTAATAAGAGTTTTCCTTGCTATGCTGCCAACATGAGAAGCCATAGCAATGAATAGTCATTACACTGTAACATTTTTTAAAGTGTTAATTTGATTAACACTTATTAGCCTTATTATTCGTTTTCAATTTCTTTCTTTACAATATCTTCACAAGCTCTTACACATTGTTTGTATAAAAGGATGATGAAAAGGGGGGGAAAAAGAAGAAGCGAAAGAAGGGTGGTGGTGAGGAGCCGGAGGAAGATGAACTTGATGAGAGCACATTGGACTGGTGGTCCAAATACTTTGCCTCCATTGAAACTCTAACAGAGGTGAGACATGGTTTGATGTAGTACCTTTTGTTACCATTGAATTGACTTTTTGTCACCATTGAATTTACACAACAGATGTATGAACCTGATGAACATAAACAAAACTTTAAAGGTCTTTAAATAATTACAATGTATGGATAAGCGTATTGTTTTTTACAATTCAGTTTTCATGTTTGTATTCCCTTATATCTTGACTTCAAACGGTAATCGGAACGCTCACCCCAAAACAGTCACCCCCCCCCCCCCCCCCCCCCCAACAGTTTTACTGAGGTTAATAACTTTAGGAATAATTTAGGATTAGGCATAGTTTTGCTGAGGTTAAGTAGGAATAAGGTTATGTTTAGGCATAGTTTTACTGAGGTTATGTTTAGTACCTGGTGTTGACCATTCCCCGGTCACCGGATTTGACACCGGGTTGAGCGTGTTTTGGGCCGAGCGTTCTTGTATTCAAACATCATGCCTGTTCCTAAACAGCTATAGAGTCCAAGAGTTCTCAATAATATAAGTACAGTAAAGACTTACTGTCTGGTTCTACAGGCGCTCAAAGCACAAGAGGCAACTATGTCGGACACAGAGGAGAAGGAGGACATGGACATCGGAGATGGAGGTAAAACCAGACGGCCAAGTATGTGCAGCTAATGTTTACTCCGATGTGCACTGTCCCAGCCACTTCAGTTCAAATCGTTGTATGTGTTAGCTTGCAATTCTTACAGTACAGTCCCCTGCAAGTCATAGTGCAAAGTGTTCATGTACAATGACATGAATCCTCATTGCCCCAATTCCCCCAAACAGATGCATATGAGCCACATGCCTGCCATGAAAGTTGTCATTAGGATTTTTTGGACTGTAGGTCGCAGATTACTATGAAAACCTGCAAAACCTGTCAGTGACTCCGTCAGTTGTTCTGTCAGTCGTTCGTTCTGTCAAATCACCATGTTTGTTCGTCAGACCGTCACGCCTCGTGACACGTTATGCCACCATATATGGCCATCTCCGTATATGAAGATCACAACACTGACCTCATCAACCCTGGATAGCCATACATGGAGAAGACTGGATCATCACCTAGATCTGCATATATGGAGCCGGCCAGTAACTGTTCTGACATTCCATATGTTGACCTTCCCCCACCCGTCCTTCCTCTTCGATGTCTCCCTTTTGACTGATACCTGTCCATTCAAACTCTAGACTGGCCCTCCAGTGCAGCCCGGCAGCCGACGAAAACTAGAGTTCTCAACGGGCCTGAAAATTAAGGTGAGGGCCCTACCTGGGCCCTCATCAAACCCTGTACACTAAAGACACTGCCCCCGCTGCCACCCTTAGATCTCCATATATGGAGCTGACCTGTTCTGACATTCCATATGTTGATCTGACCTCATCAAACCCTGTACACTCAAGACACGCTCCATATATGGCCAGACCTCATCAAACCCTGTACACTCAAGATACTGACCTGCTGCTACCCATAGATCTCCATATATGGAGCTGAGCTGTTCTGACATTCCATATGTTGATCTGACCCCATCAAACTCTGTACACTCTTCCTCCTCCTCCCCTCCTCCTACACCTCCTCGTCGTTGTCGTCGTCATCCTCCTCCCTTCACTCTGCCCCGATGCTAACCTGAACTCAGAGATCAATCCAGATGAACCTCGTGTAAAAGGCACCAAGAAAAGGGGGAAAAAGAAGAAGCAGGTGGACCTGTCCGAGAAGAAAAAGCCAAAGTTCGATGAGCTAAAGGTATGACACGGAATGTACTCAGCACATCTCTGAATTTGGGTTTACATGTTTTCCCTTCCTCCTGCATTGATTGCTGTCATTCCCTTTACATGGGAGTCATGTCGGTTGTCATGCAGTTATTCCAAAATGCAGCTGCTATAGGCTCCTGAGTGGCACTACAAAGAGGGACGGCATCTCCCCTATACTGGCCTCTATTCACTTGCTACCCATTATAGAAATGAGTTTAAAGTAAAATTATTTGCCTTAAAAACAATGCATTACATGGTTTGGCACCACATTATAATACCTCCTCACTGACAGGTCCTCTGAGGCTCTGACCAGTAGACCATATGCACATGGCGGCCATCTTGCCATTAGGTTAATGGCACAGTGGCAACTTGCCGCAATTTGCAGCCCATACATCCAAAGTCCTATCTGATTGTATTAAATCACACTCACCAACATTGCTGCAGCTGTACAAAAAGCTTGAATTATCCTCTTTCTATAAGTGTTTGTCACATAAATAATCCACCGTAAACATGTTATGAGCTACTTTCTGTCATGAAATTCCTTGCAGTTGATTATGTTTTAGTGTTGGAGTTTGGAACCGCTCTTTGGTAATCAACGGCCCTGCGTACCACCTGTTTTGAAATGGCACATAATGCAGGAGGCACCAGGATGTTGCTTTACTGAAAACGAGTGAAAACACTTTGCAGATAGAAAGAGGATAATTAAAGCTTTTCGTACAGCTGCAATGATTGTGAGTTTGATGTTTAATACAATCAGATAGAACTTTTCTGTTTGGAGGCTGTCAATTGCAAATTGTGGCTAGTTGCCACCCTAATGTAATGGCAAGATGGCCGCCATGTACATATGGTCTATTATATAGTCCAAGGGCCAGTGCTGGATTGACAGACAGACAGACAGACAGACAGAAGTTGCTGTCCATGGTGCTGAATGAATGCAACCACAAGGTGTTTTGCAGCAAAAGTTAATACCTTTTTTCACATTGTGCTCTGATAAAGTTTTACGCTTCTTTCAAAGGCAATACAAACAGTTTACTGTACATGAACATGACATCTAAATATGAACTGTCTATGATGCGTGTGTGTGTGTGTGTGTGTGTGTGTGTGTGTGTGTGTGTGTGTGTGTGTGTGTGTATAACCATAACACAACTAAATATACATGAACTAAACACAAATCTCACTTGAATTGGATTGCAATACTTTACAATTTCATCTGTCATCTGTTTTTTTTTTTTTTTTACACAATCGTGCTTTTCCACTTTGACTCTATTAGGTGACTGACTTGAAAGAAATTTGTAAAAGCCAGAAGGTGATAGACCTGATGAAACTGTCTTTTTTATTTTCTTTTTTGTGTGTGAAAGGTGTATGCTAAGGAACTGGAGAGTGAATATGATAACTTTGAGGACTGGCTCCACACTTTCCTCCTGTTCAGGGGAAAGGGAGGGGAGGATGAGGATCATAACATGACGGATGAGGACAGGATTATCGGAAAGTTTAAAGTAAGAATGGGCAGAGTGGGATGACTGCAGACTAAGTTGTTTGTACAGATAATTTGCAACAATATATTGCATCATATACAATACAGTAAGTCAGTTAGTATATGTTTACATTGAAGTTGCATTTGAGGAGCTTTTCCTAATAAGATATTTTAAAGATATGATAGCTGCACTTGATGGCACATGATAAACATGATGGCACTATTGATTGAAAACGTAGTTCATAAATACCCTGTAAAAATGACATATATATTTATATAAATGTTTTGAGATGAACTCTTCACCTATGACTTTGGTTCTATGTCTCAGGGCTCACTGTGCTTGTACAAAGTGGCAGATGATATGTCCAGAGAGATGGGATATGATAGCAACATGGGTACGTTCCAGAACATCCCTACCAATGAAGCAGTCAATGTCCTCGTCCGCGTCTATGTCATCAGGGTAGGTTTTATGCTCTAGTCTTCTACACTGAACCAACCTAATCTTTGCAAATGCAAGTATGATAGTTACTATACATTGTGAATGTCGGTTTCTCAGATTATAACACACTGAAGGACAAACAGATTTCAAATTCAAATGATTTCATTTCAAATGATCAGATTCATTGATCATTTCAAATGATCAATCTAGTGATACATACATACTTTAGTTATAGATACTTTATATATTTATGTTTATGTTTTGTATTTTTGAGAAATTAACTGTATAAATAGTTCTTAATGAAATGCGCCAACCTCACTAAGACAAATTCCTTGTATGTGCAAATATACGTAGCAATAGAAATCATTCAGATTTGTACACAGTGCTTAACAATAATCAACTTGTTCAACAAGCTCCACATGTGTCAATACACATTGTATTTCCTTTTGACAGGCCACTGATCTGCATCCAGCAGACATAAATGGGAAAGCTGACCCATACATTGCAATCAAACTGGGAAAGACAGAGATCAAAGACAAAGAGAACTACCTCTCGAAACAACTGAACCCATTGTTTGGCAAGTAAGTAGGAAAAATCAGCATTTCTGACAGTGCCTCATTTTGTGCAGGTCCATTTGGTTACACGTGCATTTGAAATGAACAGAATTTTACTGTGAAAGCGCAACATAAATTGACCCCTTTCCCCCCCTCCCATCAGATCATTTGACATTGAGGCCACATTCCCGATGGATTCCACACTAACAGTGTCAATTTATGACTGGGACCTGGTGGGGACAGACGATCTCATTGGAGAAACGAAACTTGACCTTGAGAACCGCTACTACAGCAAGCACAGGCCCATATGCGGTCTTTCACAGAACTACTCCATGTAAGAATCACATTGTTGATGTTACTGTGACAGGGTATGTGAGACAGGGATCTAATTGGTACTATATTTTCAAATCATTCCTGGACTTAGTTTGAATAATAAATGGGTGCTCTTTGCTGGGCCAGTACAATTGAGATTTGTCAGTCACTGAAGTCAGAAGTCAGTCATTTCTAATTCTCTTTACCTGACTATGATTAAACAAACCATAGAAACTTAGAAAGTATTTGCCAATACGATTTGGCCCATATATGTTATATACTTTTTCCATGAGATCCAGCCATACACTGTATAGGTATTGTCTGGATGAAGTAACCACTGTCAATTCAAGCTGATGTACAGGTTTTATGTATGTTTTGGGAATTTTCAAAAATATGGAAAAGAAAAATATATTTTAAAAGTTTTCACAATTAAATGTCACAATTGTTTTTGCGACACCGTCATACGACAGAGTGTAAACTAGGGCTTAACTGGTTGACTCTCACTGCTTTTGACTTTTATATCTACAGTCATGGTTACAATATTTGGCGAGACCCTCTGAAGCCCACACAGATCCTGGCTAAGCTATGTAAGGATGGCAAGGTGGACGGGCCTCACTACGGCCCGGGAGGAAGGGTGAAGGTGGCCAACCGGGTCTTCATGGCTCCCACTGAGATAGAGGATGAAAATGGTATGCATTGCATTCATTGGTACCAGTTTGTATCGTCCATCCAATGAAACAGAATACATGCAAAGTTAAAAGTTAAAGTTAAAAGTCAGTTTCTATGGTGTGGCTCATGTACTGTAGGTGGTGAGCTGTCTAGAATGGCACTCAGTGTATGTCCGGTTTTAATCTCACAAACCGATCAGCGCCTAATTTCTTGTGCACACTGCCAGTTTACCAATGAAGTTCACATATGCTTTATATTTTTGAAATATTTAACTTTAAAGTCCCATTGTGTATCATTTATTTTTGTAGCCTTTTTGGCTCCCTAGTTTTCTCTAGAATTCAGTTCCCCAGACGTACTGCTCCAAATTGAATGGTGCAGGGTCATAGTGCAGAGGTTAATTGTGAATGCAAAAACATTCTCAGAATCGCTAATTATTAACTTCAAACCTTTTACATAAATAAACACATGTGATACTTTTACGATGCCTACATCATTTTGGTGCAAGTGGGGGGCAGATATTAAAAACGTTTATTTGTGAGGTTATTAAACCCCATCTTGTTTACATTAAGTAGGTCTGGCTTTTGATGTAAGCAGTTCAAGCAAAGTCCTCCCCATAACATTGAAATGGGAGGTGACAACTTTAACTTATATTTAACAATATTTCTAAAATACTCCAATTTAAGTCTGAAGATGTTCCTCAGGTCTGAAGAAGCAGACAGACGAGCACCTGGCCCTGACTGCGTTGAAGCACTGGGAGCACATCCCACGGGTGGGATGCAAGCTGATCCAAGAACACGTGGAGACTAGACCACTCCTCCATCCAGATAAACCTGGACTTGAACAAGTATGTCATTCATGCTAACTACAACCCAATAATGTATTCATTTTTTACTAAATAAAATGTGCTGCATGCTTAATGTGTGTTTTTCTTGTTGTTTGTAGGGGAGAATTGAGATGTGGGTGGACATCTTCCCTAAAGATATCACTGCTGCTGGACCTGCACTTGATATTTCACCGAGGAAACCAAAGAAGTGCGTTCTCTATTCAGACTTTAGTGAAGCTATAGATTACCTTTGTTCTGCTTTGATGCTTGTTGAGTAGGGCGAGGTCATTTTAAGCAATGATAATAAATGAGTCCCACAAAGTTAAGACACAGTATTTGAATGATACCGTTCCATAGTACTATACTGGTATTCAAAACTTACCTGAAATGCGGTAAACCCTGGCATTTCAAGCAGGCTAATATCAAGGCTGAGAGTTGTACATATCATGCCAAAAATACTGTCATCTGTTTCATATAATTTACTCATAATCTGACTATTCCTATTTCCAGGTTTGAACTGAGAGTGATCATCTGGAACACAGATGAAGTTGTTCTTGAGGATGATGACATCTTCACAGGCGAGAAGTCAAGTGATATCTTTGTGCGAGGGTAAATAGTCTCTATTTAATGATCTGGAATACAGCATAATTGATGGGTTCACGAGTTTGACACACAGCAGTGGAATTATCTAACACTAGATGCCTATTCTGATAGAATAGAAAGCGACGACAACCTACAGTAGTAGCACAATATTATTTCACCAACTGCAGTGTTATGCTGTTCCACCAAACAAACATTTCTTCGCCAATTAGATATGACTGTCATGGACACTAATGCATTAGTCAAACTTGCACATTGTCAGCGGAATGTTGTGACATCAGAAATTCACATTACTGTGGAGTAATTTGTAATTTGTGCCTACATAGATGTACAGTATAAGAAATCACTGTGCTGGCTAGTTCTCGGCCCAGGGAGATACTGTATAAGGCAAATCATAACCATGACGATTTTTTTGTCTGATTGTGTAGCAATTTTGACGCAATCTTCTACACCTAAAACCTCTTTCTACCACCTCACAAACTTCAACAGTTGGTTGAAAGGACAGCAGGAGGACAAACAGGATACAGATGTCCACTACCACTCTATCACAGGAGAGGGTAACTTCAACTGGCGCATGCTCTACCCCTTCGACTACCTCATGGCTGAGGAGAAGATTGTCATCTCCAAAAAGGAGTCCATGTTTGCGTGGGATGAGACCGAGTACAAGATCCCAGCTCGTCTCAATCTACAAGTGTGGGACGCTGACCATTTCTCTGCTGATGACTTCTTAGGTGCTGTGGTCCATGTTGGTTACAGTAGTCGAAGCCATAATTATTCACTAACGGCACAAAATTAATGTATATTTTCTACAAGTTTAGGTATCTTGAAGCTGTGGTTTACTAAATTACCTTTTCTTGATGGAACATTTTATTGAATGATTAATTTGGGGGAAATTTCAGTTAATAATTCATATTTTTAATTGTGTTTAGGAAAAGAGCTTATTGTGTTGTTTTCTGTCAAAAAACAAGGAAACAAAGAGTTCATAGTTACTGTGCTATTCATGTTATATTTATCTCTATATCTCTATATTAAATTATTTTAGAATAATTAAATGAGTGTTTTGTTTTTTTGTAGGTGCGATTGAACTGGACCTGAACCGGTTCCCCCGTGGTGCTAAGACTCCGAAGCAGTGCACCCTGGAGATGGTGACCAATGAAGGAGAGATGCCCATGGTCTCCATCTTCAAACAGAAGAGGATCAAAGGCTGGTGGCCTTTTGTGGCCAGAGATGAAAATGATGAATTTGAACTCACGGTAAATTCTTTCCACCAAACTCCTGGTCATGGTTTTTTACCAAATTTAGTGATCCAGCTGTGAGAGTTGAACATATGAATGAGTTTGTAAAATGTTACAAATCCTAATAATAATAATAATAAATTGTATTTCAGTCAGATAACTAAGATTGAACCAATATTTATTATACGGCTCTCACAATTCAATTGTATTACGATTTACCAGGTAACGATTCGATTTGATTCTACGATGCATTGCAATGCATCACACTTTTGTATATTACTGCACAACATGGCACGTTTTTCACCAGTCAATTGAAGCAGTCAGTATACTGAACGGCATATTTTATTTAGAATTGTATATTATAATTATATATTATATATAATTATATTTAGGCTTCGATTATCTATTATTTCACATTGCATTGCTGCACGGCTGAATTGTGATGCATTGCTGAATAGATTATTTTTGACACCACTATTTACTATAGAATGAGAATACAAGTGTGGATATAATTTCATTTTGGCGTTCGGCTCAGCACAATTAGACAGACAGAGGATAATCGGAGATATATACAATAACAACACCCCATGGGGAACAGAACTTAGAGCCTACCAGTGGTGCTGGGGTACATGTCGGTGGGAACAAACAATGCATAACAACAACCAGGAACACAGGAAGAACGCAGACTTAGGTGCACTTAAATACCCCGCCCAATTGGTCAGCGGATTGCCACATCAGCGTATGACGTACGGGTCTCACATAACACTGTATTCACCCACATAGTAATGCAGCGTATTAATGGGAAGCCCACCGTCCAAGTGGAGAGGAACCTATACTCCCTGTTAGCAATTGTTGAGTGCTCTGTACTATAAATGCATTGAATTAAGCAATCTCTTTTACAGGGAAAGGTGGAAGCAGAGCTGCACCTGTTGACAGGGGAGGAAGCCGAGAAGAGTCCAGCCGGTGACGGACGCAACGAGCCAGACCAGCTAGAGAAACCGAAGTATGCAGGATGTTCTCCCATTACATTTTCCTCACCGTCTCCACCTTTTACAATATTCATTCTTTCCGACTATCAATTTTCAAAAGACATTGTTTGCAGTAATTAATTCTTTTTAAACTCTGGCCCCTTTTCCACCGGTTGGTTCCCAATGGGAACCGGTTGAGTTCTTTTTGGTTTTTAGTCCATGAGCCAGAGCTCCAAAATTGAACCGTTATGAATTGAGTATGCAAAACCATACCTATATTTGATTGTTATCACCATGAAACTTCCCCAATTGAGTACTTACACGAAGACAATGATTTATTGTATTACAAATTTTACATTTTTAAATATGCAAATGAGGCATTATGTAGCAAAATATGCAAAATAATCGAAAATATGAAAAAGCTACTACTGTGGAAGGGTTATCATGTATTAATTTACTTGTATTGATCCTATAAACAATTTTAATATAGGGTATAGTTTGCCCACCAATTTTGGAGCTCTGTCTCATGGACTAAAAACCAAAAAGAACTTAACCAGTTCCCATTGGGAACCAACCGGTGGAAAAGGGGTCTCTGTGTCAAAGTTATACATAGAAGCACTGAGAAAACTGTTGCACCTTTCTTCGTCCTTTTTTTCAAACTTGATTACAGGAGCGGTGGTCTCAAAAACATTGACCGAACACGACTCGCTCACTGTATAACAAAATGAAGTATAAAAACTTCTATAGACTGAGACTTATAGGGAAACATTATCATGTCATGTCAAACATATCATGCTCATAAAGTGCTCTGTGCTCAAAGTGCAATTAAAAAGCAAACTTTTCGGTCCTAATAAAAGGAAAAATGTCTCAGTCTATAGAAGTTTTTTCTTCATTTTGTTATACAGTGAGCGAGTCGAGTTCGGTCAAGTTTTCCTCAAAGTTATACATACGCATAGTTGCATACGCATACACAATACATGGACATCAAGGAATTCAACTTCAAATGCAATATACGTAATCCCCCTAAAATAACATAATTCATTCAATAAACTTAATTATAAACATAATAAATATCATAGTCTCTACCAAAGGTACATACACATACACATAAAAAATAAATAAACTGCTTTTTCTAAACGGCATTAAATATAACTAAATGAAATAAATCTGAAAGACTTCAATAAGAATTTCTTACAACCTACAACAACTTCTGGACTTTTACCTACGATCTAGTTACTTTACATGGTAAGTTGCTGTTTCTTCTGTCTTTTACATAGGCTACTAATGCAAAGTATCTGTTGAATTTTCCAGATTTTTTTTGTTTTTCTTTCTTGCTTTCTACTTAACAAGATTACATGTGCATAGCCAACAACTCCAATTTCTAAAGCAATATAGTTTACTTTATACTATATATAATCATAATCAAATGTTAGTATTGTATCATTCCAGTATTGTTAACCTCTGTGTTCCTGTTCCATCAGCCGCCCAGACACCAGTCTTCTGTGGTTCCTCACTCCATACAAGGCCATAAAAAATTTGATCTGCAATCAGTACAAATGGCTGACCATCAAGATAGTCACCGCACTCCTGTTTCTGGCCATTTTGGCTATTTTCCTCTACAGCATGCCTGGTTACATGGTCAAGAAAATGTTGGGAGCTTGAGGGGAACTGCCCATAATTCCAATCATTTGTCTAGCCTATGATGCTGGAGTAGAGTAAAGTTTCAGTTCATGTTTTATTTATGATTTAATTTTGTTTTTATAGTGTCACTAATTTCCATCGGATATTTTTAATGGTGCAGGTGATTCAAATTTCAACAATTTCCATATTCTGGTTGATAAGTTAGATTTTTGTTTTTTTAGCTTTCTTAAGTTGCCAGTAAAGTCAAAGGTGTTTTGAACTGAAGATGAAAAAAATATTCGCAATTAAAAAGTATAATTATGAGGATGAAAACAGAGATACAAAGGAGCCCTTTGTATATTCCAAAATCAACAATGTGGAGTTTGTTCTGAAGAAGGAAGAAAACATTGGATGAGCAGCCCAAGATCACTGAAGAAAGGCAAAGGAAACCAAGGGGAACCCATCTCTTGTCTGCGAAGAATACTCCAAGAAAATATACATTCCTGAGAGGACGCAAGATCTATAGTATAATGAGTAGAGGTATATGAAGAACAAGATCTAGTGAGCAAGAGGAGTGTGGCATTTAAACGGAAATACATCTAGATGGTTATCTCTCATGATCTCATCAGCATGGAACAACGGTCAAAGATTAAAAAAAAGAAATAAAAAAGAAACGAAAACCTTGATAAGTTCTGCAAGACAGATGATAAAAGCGATGGAAGTGCTAAACTGTGGAGGAAGAAGGGGATGGCGGCCCGAGGAAGGTCTCATGACCGAAATGTTGCTCTTATTATGAAAAAATCTCTTGAACCAGAAAATGTCAGTGTGCGCCTGCGGGTCTATCTTGTGCTCTTATCTGTATTGCCCTGTCGCTTACGCACCTGCTTCGAAGGAATCTGTGTGCGGAAGTCTTCTCTTCACACGAATAGTGGTTGGAACATGACATACAGTACGTGTACATGGGTGCACCTGAAACTGAGATGAGCACCAGTCGAATGAGGAGAACATACTGAAGAGCACCATATTGTGTCTACCAATATTGAGATAATGGTCAGACAACTCATCGGATGGATATTTACGGCCCACAATATACAAACATAAACATGGGGACCATATAAGGGGATCATGAAAAGAAGAAGTCAGTCTACTTATTTTAAGCTTTATTTATCATGTTTTTCACTTGCTTAAAAAGAAACTGAGGTAAAATATCTACACCAGTGGCTTGGCAGAACATCCCAAAGGAACAGCCCCTATCTGGTCACAGTTACCCAACAAACACCACTGACTATTCAATAAAATTCAGTGATGCAGTGGATCTTATGTTTTTCAATTGTTCTGTATTTCTCGAACCATATACCATTTGCAGTCATTTATTGTGCGCGTATTCAGGAATTGTATCATCTTGCTCACTGCTCTTCTTCCAATCTATACCACTACTTTAAAGTGATTGACAGAAGAGGGAAATATAGTATAGTATTTAAGTGGAGAAGAGAGAGAAACCAGATTGTTTTGAAATTTGTGAATAAATATTATGAAACTCCAACTTCTCTATTACCCTTAAGTGCCCTTATGTTTTCTGCATTGAAATGACTATAGCAAGAAGTTGGAAGGCCACTGATTTTTTTTTTGTCTTACAATCCGGCATAAACAGCAAGAACCCTTCAGACAGCATGTTTATTTTTCTTCACGGTTACAATTTACTCAACTAGATGTTCAGACCACTGTGTGGCCTTCCCACCTAGATACCAATTCCAAAGGGAACCAGTTTCAAGTGGTCTCCATATGGGCATATTACGTTTGTGATGTAACACATGATGTAACATCTGCATTTGGACAGAAATGTCACATTTGTTTGACATTTTTGCAGCCGTTAAAAAAATGTTTGTGTTGTCCCAGTCAGAGTTATAAAGGATAGAGTGCGGACTAGGAGCGACAGCCCCGCCCCCGCTATAAATTTCAGTGGTAGTTAGTGGCGTTTTGAAGCACCCGGAAGACTGCTGGAAGTACCATTATAACTCAATGGCTCAAGCGAGCCACACCACATGCCAACTGTAATAGGCTCCCCTCCTACTCTGTTTCCCCCCTCCCTCCACTGCTCCTCCCCTCCTAGCTGCCACTTATATTGACTCATGTGCATAGGCGGCGGGTGCATAAGGCTAGGGAAGGCTTAGCCTTCCCAAAAATTATGCTGGATATTTTTTTAAATATATATAATATATGTGCGCAGCATTATAGAAGGCTATTGTGTGTGTGTGTGTGTGTGTGTGTGTGTTGTCGCTGCCCCCTGGTGATCGCTGATCGGATAGGCTATACACTATACAGCATATGATTGACTACTATTGGTATGTCTGTAAACCTCGTCCTTCCAGTCGCTTTGTAGCAAAGAGTAGCGCGCGGCCGCGCGCTGGTTTGTTTTGGGAAACAGCAAAATGTCTTTTTCAATGCAAATATAAAGTAGCCTAATTCAGAAGAAGCTGTGAGTCGGCTGTGTCAGAACTCAGCAGCACCAGTGCCTAGGCTGCACGGTTCACAGTTCACACCACTGCAGCAACACTGACACGTTCAGCGGAGTGACTGCTGTCTCTGTGCCGTCTGTAGAGCCATGAGCCGCGACTCCCGGAGGGGCAGCAACACCGCCGGGTAATCTACACTGAGTACTGACTGACTCGAGACTTGAGAAAAAGACGTCCAAAAGTCGTTGTCTGTGTATAGGCTAATTCATTGGTAAAAGTATGCTAAATAACTCATTTTTAGACCATCTGGGAAATAAATAAATAAATAAATCCGCGGCGGCGGCCTCGCTTCGCTCGGCCGCGAGAGTCCCCCCCCAAACGCAATTCTATAGCCTACCCAAAGGTAAAACTCACCCGCCGCCTATGCTCATGTGGCACAAACGTTATGCACAGACAATTGGCTCATGAAGCGCAATGGACATGCTGGCCGATCATAGGTACTGCAGCATACATTATGGCTGAGGCTTAAGACACATGAACGAGCGAAAAGGGTTTTGTCCAATGGACTCAACTCACGAGCTTGCGCACAGGGGTGCGCACGGAGGTGAGTCAGGTGACACTACTGCGCATAGGAGATGACGCAAAATGCGTCACAAACACCCAAAATCGGCCCTGCGGCTACCCGTCATACTTTTCCAACCCGGTGAAAAGGGAGTATATGCGCTGGGTGAGCAACTCCATACAAGTGAATGGAAGGCGATTTCCTGTGCTCTCTTTATTATTTTTGAGGAGCTCTATCCCCTCCAATGAATGGCATGTAATTATTTGCCAGTCAAGTCTATGGACTTTAATGATTGTTTAGGTCAGTAAATGATGACGTAAGACGTCATCTCGCTGATATAAACTATATTTAATGCCCTCACTTCACATGAGTGGGATTTTTAATATGCCATGTCATTGTACTTGGTGGGAACGTATGTACGGTAGAATAGATGGTCTTCCAAGAGTAGTACTACTATAAATGTTGCTTAACAGTATGTATACATGTTAATATTTGTAGTCAACCTACAACCATCTTTGATGGTCACTCAGAGTCGAGTTTGACTGTACTTGTGGGTTTGATTGATTGACTGAATACTTCTGACTTCTGTCTTCAATTTGTCTTCGTGTGTGAAGAGGAAGATTCTAGAGCCACGTATTTTGGGGCAGTGTGGTCAGGGGTGAGCGATGGTGGTTGTCGGTTTAGTTTGGGGGTGTATGGTTGAAGCCAGGCCTTTCCTTCCTGAGTCTGAGCTTGTCTTATGCAGCATGTTGCCAGACAAGTTTTCTCCAAGTCTCCAAGGTGTGAGTCAGATACATAGATGACATGGCCAGTCCATCTGAGCTGGTGTTGGGCGATGGTGGCAGTGCATGATTATGATGGAGATATCACCTTCATCCATGGTGCTGGTGTTGGTGCATCTATCTTCAGAGCTGATCTTGAGGATTTTTCAGAGGCACCTCTGATCCGTTGCTGCTGTTGGGGAGGCAGCGTGGAGTAGAGCGGGATGATTTTGATGTCGCCCGCATCGGGGCCCAGGTCATCAATCTCCCTCTTGATTCGCTTGCAGGCCTCGTCAATTTCCTCTTGTCCGGTGAGGAAGAGCAGGAGGTCTCCCTCGTCCTCCTCGCACATGTGGATCTGGATGACGGTGCGTATGGCCGCCTCCAGGTAGTCCCTCTCGGGCTCCGGCGTGTAGAAGATCTCCACCGGGTCGCCCAGGGATGGTCAGCAACGGGCAGCTGTCGAAGTACACCTGGAACTTGCTGGCTTCTAGCGTGGCGCTCATTACAATGACCTTGAGGTCAGCTCTCTGGCGGACCACCTCCTTCAGGACCCCCATGAGGATGTCGGTAGCGAGCGTTCACTCGTGGGCCTCGTCCAGGATGATGACGCCGTAGCGCTCCAGCAGCGGGTCGTTCATGGCCTCGCGCAGCAACATTCCATCCGTCATGTACTTGAGTATGGTCTTGGCCGAGCTGCAGTCCTCGAACCTGATGGTACCACCCTCTGGGCCACGCTCATGGCCGCCACTCTCCTGGGCTGGGTGCAAGCCACGGCTCTCTTTGGCCCTGGGACGGCCTTCATCATGTCCACACACCACTGGGGGATCTGCGTGGTCTTCCCGGAGCCTGTCTCGCCCACCAGCACGAAGCTCTGGTTGCGGGCCAGGATCTCGTTGAAGGTCTCCTTGTACTCCCAGACGGGCAGTTGAAGCCTCTTCTTGAAGATCTCGTAGTAGAGGAGGATTTATTTTTGCCCGACGAGTGATCGTCGCCCAGATCTAACCGATGTCGCTTCGACATGTTATTCACCCGACTCTCCCAAGACTAGTGTTAAAGATAACAATATTATAATGCTGTTGGCGGTGGTGGTGCGTCAATAACCAATGCTGCAGTTTTAGCCTCCGCAAGTCAAAGTCTTAATTTCACCTTTTAGCCGGGCCCATCTGAGAGTCAAGACATTGTGGGACGCTTTTTGAAAAGTACTGCCCACTGGGCTAAACTATGCTCCAAAATCACATTTTTATGACACCAATATGTGTCAGTCAGTGTCGGGTGCTTTGTCAGAGTACCTGTTGTACCATCTGTCTGTGTTTCTTTTGTGCCCATATATAGGGAGATTTCTGTATGTATCTGTTTACCTGTGTCCTTTTTATGTCCATATATGGAGATCCCTGATGCCATCAGTTTATGCCCATATATTTGCATGCCCATATTTGGGTATATCAGTTTGATCCGATTTTGGTTAACTGCATATCCATACATGCCTATATATGGACATATCGGTCAGATGGGCGGTTCTGGACAACCGCATAACCGGAAGTCTCTGCGGCTGATATAGTCATGAGAGACACCACAGAGCGACATGCGCTAAAGCATGCAAGTTGCCGTGTCAAACGTTGCTTCACTGACTCAGCCCCGTTCGAATTGCGACCCGATACTGCCACTCAAAGTGGCTACTGGCCAATCGCAGCACGTCCTTGCTCAAGTGCACTGGCCAATCACAGCGCGACCTTACTCAAACTCGTTGGGCTGGCACTTTCCCAGTGGGGGAAGTGATTGGCAGACTGTGGAAGGTCGTCAGCCACTGAGCCTCACCTGGGGTTAATTAGGGGAACCCTATATAAAGCTGTGGGAACTATCAAATTACACCCTGTCTCTTCTCCTCCAGTGAGCAGCTTCATTATTTTTGTTTGCACTGTAAATAAAAATAATATCTGTGATTACACTAAACTGCCCTACACTACACTGACACTATACCATACTATGCTATGCTGTACTACTGCATGCTTTGTTAAAACTGTACTAGGATTAGTGAAGAACTAATTGCTTTTTGCTTTTTTGCTTTGTTGTCTCTACCAGCCGTCCAGATATTGCCATGCTGTGGTTCCTCATTCCATTCAAAGCAGCAAAAAACCTACTCTGCAACCAGTACAGGTGGCTGACCATCAAGATTGTCTTTGCTCTCCTGCTCTTGGCTATCGTGGGATTGTTGGTCTACAGCGTGCCTGGATACATGGTGAAGAAAATGCTGGGGGCTTGAGGTATTCTGGGAAATGTATTTCTTCATACTTATTTTCCTGGTATTTTGCATGTCACTTTGGCATTCAGCACCTATACCTGTCTGACCATCACAGGGACTTGGGTTAATGAAAGACACACTGGCATACTGTAAAGACGTTGTTTCATTAGTAACATCTTTTTTATCTTGTCATTTCTTTAAAACAATTTTGCCACTTAACAAACATTCTGTTAAAGGACCACTTCACCACTTTTCAACCTCTCTTCATATAATTGGTCCTCACTAATGATAAAATAGCCAATTTCTTTTTCTATTCAGTCTGTGTCTCATAGGAGGGCTCTGGGCAGTTCAGAAAACTGTCCACCAGTGACATCATCGATGGGGAATCCAAGCTAATACAAACTGCAGGCTTTCTATTCCTGACAAGTTGCAATGCAAAAATGGAAGCCATCGTTCTCACGATAATACAAATCTAAATATATATATTTTTAAATCTTGTTTAAAAATAATCTGCCTAACGATGATGTCACTGGTGGACGCCCGGGTTTCTGAACTGCCCATGGCCCTCCTATGAGACACAGACCGAGTAGACAAAAAATTGTGGTATTTTATCATGAACATTAGTGAGGACCAATTATATGAAGAGATGTTGAAAAGTGGTGAAGTGGTCCTTTAATCATATTCTTGAAATATTATTGGAAAGGCTAAACAAAAGGGAACCTTTAATTCATTGTAATGAAAGGATTTTACAGATTGACAACATATTATCTACAGTAGCCTATATAATAATCAGTTAAACTATTAGTGGTGGCGCAAAATTGTCATTCCACAGAACTTTTTGTTTTGTATTGCTGTCCAAAATATACGTATTGGTCTTCACTAACATATCACTACCATCTTAAATAATGATCATTTCTGTCTACCTCCTACCTCAGTACCTCACTGTGGACAGTTCAGAAATATTCCTCCAATGATGTCGACGGTGGTCATTTCAAACTTGCGTTTAGTGTTTTATTGATGCAAGTACAATTGCTCCTATTTCAGTAGCCTATGCTAAATTTCCTAGGTTTCCAGGAAGAGTGAAGCTAGTCCACTGTCCACCTGAGACACAGAGTGAGTAGACAGAAATGGTGCCATCTTGTAATAAGCATTAGTGAGGACCATGAAGATGGGTGAAGTGCTCCTTAAGGGAACTACAGTGTGTCTTGTGTTTTTTGTTTTATTGTCTTCTTTTGGTCCAGCACCTGCCTTAACTTTGGAAGTGCGTAACAACTAGGCCTAGCTACTAGGCTACTGTTTGTTGGTAAAACAAGCAATTCATTTATTTCACAGTGAAAAAGTGTGCAGTATGTATGACTTGAAAATTCAGAATAAACTGGCAATAACAACCAACCTTTTTTAATCATCTTTTGTAGCTTAAAGTCAAAAAACATATACCCTAACATGATGTAAGAGTTAGCCTTTCCTTTGTGTATCACTTAAAAATGTAGCTTATTCTAAGGATTAAAACATTATTTTAACAACTGTATGGGAAGGTTGCCCATGTTAAAGGGTATACTGTACTTTAAAACACTTCTGGGGCATTTTAAAGGTATATTCAGTGATTTCACTTAATTCAAATATCACTTTTTGTTTTGTTGTGATAATCCTCCCTACTATAGAGTGTGCTGACTATATAAGGAGTTCCTCCCTGTCCCCAGTTAATCCCTGGGGGTTAACTGGGGACGTGCAGATCTTGTTAGCGGGGCGGACCGGGGGTTTTCCAAATCACCAAAATCACTGAATGCTCCTTTAACATGTACACTGTGTGTGTGTGTGTGTGTGTGTGTGTGTGTGTGTGTGTGTGTGTGTGTGTGTGTGTGTGTGTGTGTGTGTGAAATAAAGGCTTCTGCAATTTTACATTCATGCAGGTATATAATCTAAAGCAGACAAATTGACACATGTATGTGACAAATATCCCACATACATAACACAGCAGACTGGAGCTGATGTTATATGTTGCCCCCTACTGTAGCAAAATGGTATAACCAGAGCTCTTGAAAGAGAAGTTCCAATTCCAGAGTCTATACAATTGTTAAATATTAATTCAGTTGTCATCTGGACAGTTTAAAATGTGCCACAGAACCAGCATCGTTATTCATTTTATCTGATCTGAGATTACTTGTGTAGCTGGAAATTAAATTAGGCCTATGTACATTTGACAATGAATAAACAACAAAAATAAAATTATTTCACAACTGTTTATTTTCTCAAAACTCAAAAGATGAGTGTTCTGCAAACATTTACACACGTTCATTGAAGGCGAGTGCAGATGACCAGTGGTCAGTCTTTGCAGTAAAAGTAAAATAGCAGGGGATAGACACTCCTGTAGATTAATTAGATGCTAATGACGACCAGCATCATTCTGAACTGGTCACAGACCCCTTCATTCTGACGTCCCTACTCTGTTAGCGTCTACTTATATACCCCTCAACTGGGCAACCCTTTAAATAAAAGTGTAAACGTGATAAGTGGCAAAAAGAACAACTGCCAAGAAACGATTTGGCCTGTTTGGCATGTTAATTTGGTGTGAGAATTTGGATAGGATTAGGAATAGGATAAACATTGTAATAACTACAATCTAAAAGTCAGTGGCTTGACAGGGGGGCTTAAGTTATAGCCTCACATACAGTAAGTGTATAATGGCCTAATAAATACAATGGCAGATAACTAGAATTGTCAAGTAAAGATCCCCACATAAAATACATTTGACAAAATGTCACTCACTCACAGTCGATTTGTAACATTCTGATGCTCAGATATGTTGCTTGCTGATCAATCATGAAGAGTCAAAGAGCATTGATCATTTATGCATTGAGTAATTACTCAATTCCTTCAGTAATTTCAACATCACATCAAATCTTTCATAAGAACAAAACCAAAATCTCTATCGACTCGAACACAAACCAAAAAGTTAATGTGGGCCATCAGTGTTTCATTTATGTACAGTAGATTTTGCACCAACATTTTCTACCAAGAGTTGCAAATCTAAATTAAATTAATTAAATTAAGTTGCATAAATAAGAAATTATACTTTAAAATGTGAAATGTTTTCTTGCTTAGAGCTTAAAAGGCTGTGGAATATCTTGATTTAAACATGGGCGCAGTGCCTGTCTGTGCTCTTCAATAGAAGTCAAACATAACAGAAGAAAGACAAATAAAGAAATGCGTGATGAGTGAAAACTTTGTTCTATTAGCACCATATACCATAATAACCTCCATACCATTGTCTCGGTTTGGCTCGAGTTTCTGTTACTCATGCTGAAATAACTTGGATTATCAACATTATTTCATTGTCGTTGCTACAGTGTCTGTGTTGGGCGATGGGGGAGCAGCAAATGATATCGTTTGTTGTAGTGTATAGTACATAGACAGCCAGAGGGGGCAGAGAGGGGACAAACAGATATATGTATGACAGAAGGAGAGGAAAAGAGAGCAAGAACAAGGAAGAAGTATATTTTAGACGGCGTGCAGAGAGAATGTTAAACAAATGGACAAAGGACAAAAGGGGAATGAAGGGTGGGGTGGTTGAGGTATGGATAAAGATCTACGGGAGAAGCTTGGGAAGGGTTTCAGTATTCATCTTGGTCCAGATGGGCCTGCTCATCAAGCTCATCCTCCTCCGGGGGCGCAAACCCATCCTGAGGTAAAAAGAACAAAACGGAAAGATTTAGTCCAACTTTTATCAAAAATAAATACAACTCTGTTCAGTTTAATTGAATTCTCAGTTAAATCATCCATGGGCAGAAATGTGACATCTTGTTTCTATGTTTAGTACCGGTAGTAAGATTCTCTTAACATAGGGCCGGTTGGCACCTAGGTGGCGCTATAAGCGAGATCTGTAGAGTACCCCCCCCCCCCCTCGCACGGGCGGGGACTACTTGGGAAATCCAATCAAAAAACATTTTGTTTATCTTTTTTCCCCTTCCGGTTCAACCCGGACCGGAAGGGTCAGCTGTTAAACCTGTCTCCTATGGGCAACGCAGTGTAGAGCAGTGATACTCAACCTCAGGCCCGCGGGCCACATCAGGCCCGCGGGACCATTATGACTGGCCCACCAATGAAAATCTAAAAAAAAGAAGAAAAAAAAATCTGGAAAATGAAATAAAAATAAATAAATCTGAATGAAGTTATCTTTAATTACATTATTATAAGTAATACTATTAGAGTTGTACTATTACTCGAACGAAAATAAAAGCTTGGTGGGGGGGGGGGGGAGATGCAATGCAAATGAAAGACATATACTGTGTATCCCTATTCCCTGACATAATTTTATAGCTAAACGGAATGAAACCCAGCTGCCATTAATAGTTGGAAATGGAAATGGAAATTGCGGAAATTGCGGAAATGGAAATTGCGGAAATTGCGGAAATTGTAATTGCGGAAATGGTGGAAATGGAAATTGCGGAAATGCGGAAATTGCGGAAATTGCGGAAATTGTAATTGCGGAAATTGCGGAAATGGTGGAAATGGAAATTGCGGAAATGGTAATTGCGGAAATTGCGGGAATTGCTCTTCACTTATAGCTATCTATTTTCAGGTAGATTGTTTTATTTTACTCAGTCAGCCATATCACTACTCATTTTTTTTCATGAAAAAGGTCATAGCTGGGTAATCTATTTTCAGGCAAATTGTGTTTATTGTATTTTATTTTACTCAGCCATAACAATTTATTTTCTGTTAACCAACTTGCTGGCTGGCAGGCAGGCAGACAGCTACTCATAGACAGGCAGACAGACAGACAGACAGCTACTCATGGAGAATTGGACAGGCAGGCAGTCAGACAGCTACTCATAGACAGGCAGACAGACAGCTACTCATGGAGAATTGGACAGGCAGGCAGACAGCTACTCATGGACAATTGGACAGGCAGGAAGGCAGACAGCTACTCATAGACAGACAGACAGCTACTCATGGACAATTGGACAGGCAGGAAGGCAGACAGCTACTCATAGACAGACAGACAGCTACTCATAGACAATTGGGCAGGCAGGCAGACAGCTACTCATAGACAGACAGACAGCTACTCATGGACAATTGGACAGGCAGGAAGGCAGACAGCTACTCATAGACAGGCAGACAGACAGCTACTCATGGACAATTAGGCAGGCAGGCAGACAGCTACTCATAGACAGGCAGACAGACAGCTACTCATGGACAATTAGGCAGGCAGGCAGACAGCTACTCAGACAGGCAGACAGACAGCTACTCATGGACAATTGGACAGACAGGCAGGCAGGCAGACAGACAGCTACTCATAGACAGGCAGGCAGACAGCTACTCATAGACAGGCAGACAGTAAGACAGCTACTCATTGACAGACAGACAAATAACTACTCATGGACAGACAGACAGACAGGCAGGCAGGCAGGCAGGCAGGCAAAGAGCTACTCATGTTATGTTATTATGTTATTATAACAGCTACTCATGTTATGTGCAATAATTTCTGCAGTTATGGAAACAGCTCTTTGTGTTTATGCAAGAAAATGTAACACATTTATTTATTTACATATTGTGTGCATGCACATTGTACTTTGATACATTTTGCGAAAATAAAGTATCATTAATGTCGTAATTTTATCCCTTGCCATTTTTGTAATGTGGCCCACAGGTAAATCTATTTGAGTATCCCTGGTGTAGAGGATTCATTTTTAGACGGTGGCAACTACCCCCCCCCCCCCCCCCCCCCCCCCCCTAGCGTCTAACATTTGTCACCTCATCCAATGTGAATGTGTGGGTTCCCAGGTGCCCGACCGATATCCCCCCACTTAAAGCAGAAACCAGTGCAGAACAAATATATTTTTGGAGGGCTTAAGTGGCTCCCCTAAGAGGTGGCGCTCGAAGCGCCTGCTTCGTCGGCCTGTACTAAGAACCGGGCCTGCATCCAGTCTAGTCACAGACGTCATCTTTGACAATTCATTACACAGTGCACTTTTATGGGTCAGGTACACACCTCTGTTGCATAGAGAATGTCAATGATCTTGCTGAGGACAGTGTTGGTTTCACTCTCGTGTTCCTGGCAGATGAGCTCAATGTCCCGTAGTTTGCTGAAGTAGAAATCTCTCTCCTTTTCTAATCCATCCACTGTCAACTTCAGCTCCATCAACTTAATAGAAACATACAAAGACAAAGTGTAAAAGGAAGAGTTGGTATCAACCAGTTGAAAAACAAATTAAAATTAAAAACAATAATAAAAGTGGGAGAATGGGGTGGAATATTGTATATATTGTAAATTCACTGAAGTGGAGCACTTTTCTCAATGTCTGGTCCGGGATCCACCAGGGTCCAAATGGGAGTGTACAAATGGAGCTCCATTACGGAGCTATGTGTGTCCGTATGTATGTCTGTCTCTGTGTTTGTATGTCCGAGCACGGAATGCTGCAACACCTAAAGTGGCCAGTACAGCACAGAGTAAAGTGGCACAGAGTACACTAGAGTACGAGCCCTGGGCCGTTCCTGGGGCTCCCACACGGACCCCTGGCGTTTCTGTTGCAATTTGTTTGCGGTTAACCCCTTTTTATCCATAGAATGCTAGATACTAATTAGATTGAGATTTTATGCATTTTTGTCTGAAAGTGGTGCTAGACAGATGCTACAATGATGTTTACCTGCTATACTAGTTACTTTGTAGCAATTCATGTCTTAACACTCTTATTACTTGTTTTTGGCTGACTATGGTTCAGCTAATTTACTTACATTTTGCACTTTGTAAGTCACAAGAGCATATTAATTCCTAAATTGTAATTTACTACCTAAATTGTACATTTTGAGCTGTACTGTGTGCTAATTGAAAGTTTTGGGCTAATGGTGGCACAAGAGGCAAAGGCCATTTGTTGACGAGAAGAAGCACAGTTCTTCCTTTGAGTTTAAAGGCAAATTGCACAGATTTAAATATTGTGTCTAATGTGTTGAACTTTTTAGTGTGGAGGCCTCCTCCCAATACCGTACCTGTTGATTTAGCTCCATGATCTCAGCATCACTGCCCCCATTTCTAGATAAAGTTGGGTTCTTCCTCACTGTGGTGTGTTGGACCCTCTGTGGTGCTGGCATGTTTTTGGGAACTGTAGGAGATGTCCTCTGTGGTCCTGGGGTGGTCAGATATTGTCAGCCATGTTTAGCATACGAGTGAATATAGAGAGTAACATAATGGAACTAAATTTACTTTGTAATAGTCGTGGCAATGTATGTATGCAGCATTTTACTGCCAGCTAAAGTTGAAATCATAGCAAAAATGTGTTGTGTCTTTGATATGGCGATTTAGTTTTTTCCCCAAAGTTGGACATTTCAGATTGTTCTGCATCAAAGCCTATATAAAAGGCACAACGCTGGGCAATCCATTGTCAAAGGCTAATCAGATCATTTGATTTAAACAGAATTGCATTATAGACAGGGAATATTATCAGAAAATTTCCCAATCTGAGAATAAATTCCTTACCAATAAAGTTCTATACCAAGGTGTCTAGCAACACATCTCACAAAGACTGAAATTCAGTTTCCTTATGGGAGTCTGTGACAGCTGCTGAAAGTTATTTGCAATGAATAAATATATGCAGGCAAAATTTAAAATGTTGTAGATGTTCTGCTTTTAGCATGTGAGGGGTCAAACTAGGGCTTTTTCATGATATGATTCTGTATTCATTGCAATTCATTGTTTTTAACGGAACACTATTGCCGTTTTTAGCCCAAGGAGTGTTTTTCATGCAAAACAAACGTTTGCAATGGATTCAGAATCCTATCATGAAAAAATATATAATTTGACCCTTCACATGCTACTTAAAGCAGAATTAAGTGTTGAAAATGTTGCATGCATATATGGGTTATTATTAATGGTACCCCAACTTTCAGCAGCTGTCAGATTCCAATTGTGAAACTGAATTTGACTTTGTGAGATATGTTAACTAGTCACACATTGATGAAGAAATGTATTGGTAAGGAATTGTTTTAATATCCTCCAATAATTAGTATCTGAAAAAATAAATTATTAATAATAGTAAATCGTCAATACTTTAGTGTTTCAAAAACCATGCCAACACACTTTATCATTATTTTGTAAAATATTCTCTTTTCAACCAGACTGCTTGGCAGTAACAATGTCACACAGCAGGCTGAGCAGTGTTGCAACCTTATGCCAAAGGCGAAGCAAAAAGAAAAGCTGACAGTGAAGCTTCAGCTTAAGAGTGAGACTTCACTGTTGCTAGTAAAATGAAACAACTGAATCATGTATCAGTCCAACACTCCAATCAAATAATGATTTGATTTAATTTAGTGATTTTTGAGACATGGCAGATCACAGTCAATTGAGCAGGTATTTAAAACAACAGTGTGTTGTTTCATGAATTTTCATCAAATCTACTGCTGCATCCCACTAGTCATTGAGGTGATTAGTGCAATCCCAGCAGTGACTCTACACAATATCATGTTGCTTGTCAGTGCTGGGCAGTGAGATGGATCTAAATAGCAATCATTCTGTGAATCGTGCGCACACCACTTGCTTGGAGGGAGCGCTTTTGAGCCATCCAAAGCTCAGCAAGACCGTGCAGCAAAGGTCAAACCATTTGGTTACCTGGGTTTCTCTTTGGTCTGTGGATAAAGTGATCACCTGGATTGGGGGCAGGGGCCATATCCTGCCCCTGTCTGGCTAGTAGGGGGTCATACTCCTTGCCATCATAGTTTGCATCAAAGAACTTCTTGAACCACTGCACAAATTCAAAGTTGTCCTGGAACTTTCCTTTTACGAGTTTTTCTACAGGGATAATCTGCAAAAAAATGAAGGTGATAGGAATACATTATGCTGATGTACAATAGGACTGGGAAGAAAGCTAAGAATACACTGTACACAAACTAATGTAATTAACACGGTATCATATGAATGATATATTTATATGAGACAAGAACAGGAATCTGACTTTATCAACACTCATCCTTTTGAAGGTTGCCTGAAGAACTTTGAAGTTATGAATGAACTCGTGTTCCAATTTGGCTTGAAATTTGACCTTTTTCAGAAGAACACAACCTGGAAACAGCATGTCCATAAACTGGCAATATGCTGCTCCTGGAAACAAGGACATTCAAAGATATCATTAACAGACCAAACAAAAGTAGCTTGTCACCATCAAACGCTGTTCCTGATTGAATGGTACATTTGAGAGTACATTTTGGCATAATTCTGTATTCACCTGAAACTTGCTTAACCCATTAAAACCGGGAAAGTATGTCATTTTAGATTTTAGTGTTGGCCATTAAAAAAACAGCAGCTCGTCACTTTGCTGCAAGCTTATAAATCTGCTATGTCTGACCATTTATAAAAAATCTTGAAAGTGTTTGAAAAATATTGAATACTTTTCAATTACTCTGCCTCACGTCTTTTTAACAAGCCTCACCTGAACATAGCTGTTCAATCTTGGTGTAAGTGAGCTGCAAGGAGTCGTTGACCCATGCCAACATATCATGTCGACTTAGGTTGTCAATGGACACAGACGTGGCATACACATTCACTGCCATCCCCTATACCTGTAACACACACAGGATTGAAAATCTGTTATTTTCGCCAGGTGAAGCGGTCATCATACCATGAGGAAGAATGTATAGGCAACTCTTTTCAGGGTCTATACAAGTGCAGTTGCTGACACAGCGCCCCTATGTATTTTGATAGACATATGCATGGCGCTTGATGTTCACATTGATTCACTAAAATCAATCGCATTCAACCAAAATGTTGCAGATTGACCTCGTCATTGGCACAATGTGTGATACAATATTTAAACATTTAGCAAATAATCAAGTTTACTATTAACTTGTAGTAACTTCCCAGAGCAGTCACTGTCTGAGAAGCAATCAACATTTAATCTGTTGTATTTATGTGTTGTAGCTGTAATCCTAGATTCGATTTTAGTTCTTAATGCGCTTGTGAGGGGCACACATTGCACATCTGGGCTGGCTTTCCTGCCTGCTCTTTAGTAATGCCATTGCCTTCCATGGGTGTCAAAAATGGTCTTCTATCATCATATGTTCATTAGCTTAGGCCTACTTCATATTGCCTGTGTGAGGTATGAAGACATGCATGCAGATATTATAGCCTAGCTATTAGGATTTATTCAGAAGTGAGTAGGCTATACTTGTCTCGGCCTAATCACAATTATAGCTTTTTGGTCCAATTTATATTAGACATATTATTCTAGCATTTAGTCATTAAGGCCTAATAATTTATATAACTACAAACCTATTAAGATTATGGGGAACAAATTATTCTATGAAGATGGTGATTGATTCTGATATTAACCTGCAAATGTTATATTGAGACTGCACCTCCAGGATTAGAACTGCACTTTCTATGAGGCTTGTCTACAATTAGATGATTACTTTCTGTCCTATAATTATAAACCTGTATATGAGGAATACTACATAATCTCATGTGCCAAATTCCACCGCATAGGCTTCATGCAGTCCTACTAGACTATGGGTTACAATAATATGGAATAGGATGGTTACAAGTTAACCGTTGCACATTGAAGCTATACCGGCAATCATAAAGACCTATCCGACCGGGCCTTTAAAGGGCCGCGTGTACAATCATTGCAGCAATGTTTAACGTTTAAAGCAACATTTTAAAATCTGTCGGGAATCTTGCGGGGCCCTCGGGACCTGGCATTGCAGGCAATGCATTTCCGAGAGAACAATAAATGTGCACATTTGTTGTGTGTCGCTGTCGCAACGTTGTTGCTATCCAAGCTGCCCCCTCTACAGGCCTCCGCGAATACCTCAGGACTGTCAATGCAAGCGAAATTATTCTTACTGGGTGGGAATAAAAGACCGGTTTCACCGCAAACACATGCCGCATGCATGGAGAGATTAATGCAGAAAAGCAAAAGCAAAATAATAATACAGATTTAAAAAAGAAGGCTAATTTGGCGTGCTTGCATCAATACTCACTGTGTATACTAGGGCTATCTCTGTTGTTATCACGCTGCCAGACAGTAGTCAGTAATGTCAAAGCCCGTTGCTGTTGTCGCTAGCAGATCCTGCGCGCCGCGGTGCAGTGGTTGGTAACGGGCCACCCCCAGTCGCCCACCAGTGCACCACCACAGCCGCTCCGTCTGGGCTGCAACAACACAACGCCCCAATGCGCCTGCGCCCGACTCCATGCTGTTTAGAGGCTCATTATAAATAGGACTTTGGCCTATTCTAACAGACACATGATGTGTCTGGTTGGTTTTTAGGCCTACCACCAATGAGTAATGTTTTGTAATAATAGGCTAGTGGTTCTCAAGCATGTTCAAGTCAAGGGACACCCTAATTAATATGTATTTTTGCCACAGACCCCCACCTATAAAGATTTTGTGCCAGGGTCATGCAAGATTGTAAATGTAAAAACAACAAACAAAAAAAGAGATATGGAAATCTACAAGATGACAATGTGTTCTTGTGCCCAAAAGGTAGATCTGATCTACCAGATCACAATAGGCTGTATAGGTGGACCACACCCCCAAAAATATATAATTTAAATATAAATAACACTATTTTTGGCATCTGCCACTTGAATTAAGCTGACTTGATTGATTGACATAAAAAATGGGCTGTCAACTCAAACCCAGAAAAAAGCAATATTTTGTTTATAAGAGTGTTGCACACAAACATCAATATAACATTACAAATAATTAACCCCCGCAATTAAGGACACAAGCCAAGGACACTGGGGTGCACGGACCCCACTCTGAGAACCAGTGTTAGGCGACCATACATCTACGGCATACAGCCAGTATTAAGTTAATGTTTTGTCTTTACAATATAGGCATTAAGCAGGTCTACGCTCTTATTCCAGAGTGATTTACAGTAAGCAAGGGAAACACAAGGCAATACATCAAATGTATAGAAATAGGTAAACTAAATAAATCATCAGCCTAAGCAGTGCCGGTTCTAGGCCTTTTGAGGCCCTAGGCAACCAGAAAATGTTGTAAATTTGCCATGAAAATGCTTCAATCTGGTGCACTTTGAGATCAAAATTAAGAAGTTAGGTGGGGGCCACATGTGGCCAGTAGCCCATGTAAGGGATAGGGGATACATGAAAAAATATAAACAATAGCACGCCGTTTTTCATTTTATCCTCGTTTCCAATTTCCAATTTCCGCAATTATCAATTTCCGCAATTTCCGCAATTTCGGCCTAAGCAGTATAATATCCAAAAGATCTATAATCAACATTGAAACACTAGGATGCCAGGTCTACAAATAACCTGGTACTGTATCTGTCTACATGCAATCTTAGTTACATTTTAGCCTTTGCATAAGCCTGCAAGGTCATCAGGGCACTTTCGAAGTGAACTTCAAGCCAGGCCATTATAGATGATTATGGAGTCAAAGGTGATTCAACTTGGGATTTCATTGTGGTTTATTTGCACTCAATCATGTGATAAAGAGCTGCAAGAACAAATAAAAGATAGAATAACCAAACATGATAACACTTCATGCACTAACTAGATAATATACACAAGTGTGTTTTTGAGTTGATTTAATAATGTATTTTATTGAGCCTATAGTTGCCATATCTGGCCAAATCCTAAAAAATCTCACGTCAGAATTAACACACCTTGACATTATTATGGATTATTATTATTACAATGTCCAGGTGAAAGACCAAATGTTTAGGTGTCTAGGTGTTTTAATTGTTAAATGTGTATTTCTAATTGTTGTGTGTATCTCATTGTTTGTATTCTTCCATTCTGTATGCCGTATGCAGTTTTCCATTGCTATACCTTGTGTATTATGCAGTACTACCCAGTGAACAATTTATGACAAAAAGAAAAAGAAAATCTAAATCAAATACAAATTCATTCACAAACAAAAATCATCATAAAATCTAACAAACAATGATAGACGATAATAATTCATAGATGCAGTGCTTTTTCTCTGAAGTTGCTTCCTGTTGTGGCACTGAGCTGTACGTGGCATATTATGAAGACATTCGATCCCCTAAAAACATGACATTTATTTATCTAAACTGTAAAAGTTGCAAAGATACAACAGACCAAGAGGATCAATTTGCCCTCTGTATGCATCACAGTGGTGGTATAGGTTACATTGGAAAGTGCCAGGAGGTATAAGCACAACAGTCAGAGGGAACAATTAATTGTACCCATTTCAGTGCAAGACCAGAATTACATAAAATTGCTAAAAAGAATGCTCTGTCTAAACAATATGACAGTTATCAACATGATCTATAATGCTGACTGGTCTATATGGTGGTACAGTATATGTGCCTGGTGTGTGAGATGATTACTATGGTGAGATAAAGGCAGTTTGTGGTGGTGTGCATTTGGAAAATGTGGTGTGCAGTGGAAATGTACTACTGTATGAGCATTTTAGCTTGGAATGCTGCATGATTCCAGTGTTTAAATTGTGAGTTATGGGCTATCTATGGCTGCCACCATAGGCTACTGTATGTACAGTGTGTATTAGTAGTAGGCACACCATAGACTCATTAACATGTGGTGTGGTAATGAAGAATAATGCTAGAATTTGTACAATGTTGTAAACATGTTTTGGAATGCTATTTTGAAACGGCTAAGTTACTGTACTTAGACATCATACGTATTTTTATTTATTTTGGAGTCTGTTTTGATAAAGCTTGCTAAATACAATGTTTCGGAAGAGTTTACATAGTAGAATAAATAAATAGACATATAAAAAAAGAAATTCCAGCCTGTATTCAAATGTTTTTCATTAGCTGGTTAAATGTGACCTATGTTTTGTATTTACTAGTGATGCCAAATTAAAGTCATGTCAGTTCCTTTGTAGTGACTTCACTGACTTATGACTTATTTATTTCACAATGGCATTGCGTAGAAAGACTCTATTTGTGACACATTAAATCATGTAAAAAAGGCAGCTAAGTAGTACATGATACAAGTGCAAAGTCGTATTTAACAGTGAGGTAAAAACATCATAATGCAGAAACCAACTCGCTCTCATATCCCTAAAACTATTAGTAAGTTACAGCATACAGTATACTTTCACTAATTCTGATCCAGTGTTCAAATTAACTACCTGTTATCTGCTGCTGTCATTTGGTTAACATTCAACTGAAATGCGTTATGCTTATCCATTTAGTCAGTATTCTTGGCTAAGACATACAGTAATACAGTATAATGTTCCACTGACCCTGCCCTAAACAACTGTGTTGAAGTAAAAATGTGACCTTAAGCCCCCTCCTCAGGTTTTCTTGCTTGGCCTTGTGACATTTCCTTCCGGCTTGGTGCTCTGCTTTGTGGAACCGCCATTGGTTACCATAGTTACCAGATGCCGCTGGACCTCCCCCCGGGAGGAGCCAGAATCCTAGCTGACGATCTCTTTGGAATCTTGTCGTCAAGTTGGGAGCCTGACAAATAATGGGTAACGGGACTGTTTTAGTCTTGCAATTTTCAAATGCTTCCGTCATATAGTTTGGAGCACGGAAGCTCTGATCATGAGTAAAATATAAAGCGGAAATATGTAATATATATATATATATATTAGATATTTTAAAATATATTTTTGTGAACGGAAATGACAAACAGATTACTCAGATTTTGGGAGGTGTAGTTTCTGACTATAGCATTCGGAGATTGTGGAATAGTTGTCTGGCTACACGAGACTACTTGCTTCCTAAAAGGTACCATCATCACCCCTACTGTTATCTAGAAGAGTCAACAGCACCAAAGCAATAAAGCATGCAATAAAAACTAAGATAATTGTGTAACACGCACGCACGCACACACACAACATTTTGTTATTATGCCGATTATCCATCCCTACACATTTCTGTGTTGCCTATTGTACCATGCTGGCTCACCTGCCTGTTAGTGAGGTGCCTGAATACCGGTACCTCTGTCCTACTCTTTCCGTTCAACACACCCAATCAAACGTTTATCCACAATGGACCACAGCACCCCTAAATAACATGGATACTTCCCCCCAAACCTGTGGTATGCACTCCCCAATATACTATCAGAGAAGCCCCCACCCTCCAATCCTTCCAAACCGCTCTCAAAACCCACCTCTTCAATATTCAATATTATATAATAAAATGATGATGGTGGCCACAACATTCAAATTAATGTGCAGTTGGAATTATACGTTCAGAGGGGTATGTAACCCAGGTGTGCCAAAACACTGCTAAATGTGTTTGCATAAACACTTTGCATTGTCGGATGATCCGTGTGGATTCAAACCCCGCCTAGATGCTGTGGTGGTAGACAGGTATTTTACCCCTGTTTCACTTCATGAGTACAGTAGACCACTTAACTGTTTTAAATGTGCACAGTAGTCTTGCACAGCCAAGCCAGACGATCAGAGATCTCCTCCTACTGATACAGTACATCTAGGCTAGGGCAATCTAAATTCAATGTATGAGCGTGCTAACAAACCTACGACCACTGCTTTGAAAATCAATCCTGATACCAGCCCAATATTTTTTATTTATTTAATTTAGTTCCTTATTTATTTCACAGAAACAAGTACAAATGGGAAATGGGATTTTAAATGATTTGACAATAGAATAATACATATATTGCACTAATAGTTTAGTGCAGGAGTTTCTGTGTGGCAGCTGTGTATGATTTGGGTGTCAGCTGTAAGCAGCAGTGACACCATGGGTTGGCGCTCAGGTGCGGCAGCTAACACCTACAAGCAATTGCTCTGATTGATACCAGGTTTGTAAGAGGCTTGCAGACCTACACTGATAAGCTGCTGCTAGAGACTGTTATGAAAAGATCAGCTATTAAAGCCTTGGTTTTTAGTTTACCTTTTGATGAAAGGACAACTCCAAAATGTCTTGTAAACAACATGTTGACTATCAGTGGATATTAGGACACGGGGAGCTTCTGGCTATGTATTACGCCTTACCAGAAAGACTAAAGCTGGACTCATGGAGGTCTCTCACCCCCCCATGTCTGGTACAGGGGCGTGTGGGTGTGTCCAGGTCTGAAGCCCCAAAGTCCTTCTTTGAGTTGGTCACTGCTACAACATCACCTGTGTAGGGCTCTCGTTCCACAGCTTTTACAGCCTGGCTCTGTATGGATGGATCACACGCATGTACAGAGGTGAGTGTCACACTCACACACGCACACGCACACGCACACGCACACGCACACACACACACACACACACACACACACACACACACACACACACACACACACACACACACACACACACACACACACACACACACACACGTTACGACATAAATTACTCTGGATGAGGGCATCATCCACCTAATGTGTATATTATTTACAACATACCGTAAATGTGTCTGTATTCACTAAGGATGCCTCTGCACTACCCAATACCTTTTAAGTTTGAGCATCGCAGATTTATATCTGTTAATGTACCTTTTCTCTCTGGACCATCTTCTTGTAAAGGTAGTCTGGGAAAGTTCTGAGTGGGTAGAATTTTCCGGAGCCCTCTGCGCATGTGAACATGCCATTTTCATAAACCAGACGGCCACGGCTAATGGTAACCAGGGGTACACCATGGCAACGAAGTCCTTCATACAGATTCATATCTCCCCCTTGGAACTGGTTATCCACAGAGATGGTCCTGTAGAGTACGAAAGTAAAAAGTAAGACTAAAACCGTATGTATAGCCAATAGTAAAAATATGTAATATATTGAAATTTAAAAGCAATAAGGAATCTCTAAAACTATAACAACTGGTACAAAATATATTACACTCTTCACTGAAGTGTGTCACTGTACAGTGTACACAAGCATTAACAAACATTAACAGCCTCAGGAGGCATGATATATGATAGATCAGCAGAGAGACAAGATTGTCGATTCAGGGATGGATAGGGTTCCATACTTAGATCCCTCGGGATCCCAGACCACCACATCAGCGTCTGCCCCGGGAATTATCCTGCCCTTCCTGGGGTATAGGTTGTATATCTTTGCTGCGTTCGAGCTGGTGACTGCTACAAAACGGTTCTCATCCATCTTGCCTCCGACCTAGGGCACATGACAGGGTTAACCTCTTAAAAAGACTGGCTCCCTTGATTTGCGCATGAAGATTTCGGGACGACCGATTTAGTTTAACCCATTTTGGGCGGGAACCCCTTTTGGTGTTAGCATTATGTTATGCTTTATCTATTGAAAAATAGCAGATCTACAAGATCTACTTTTTGATTCTGCTATTTGATCTGCTATTTTTGAAAAATCGAAGAACGACTGACACAAGAATGTATAGCTTTTTCAGAAAACTGTCATTTTCATTTTTGGAATCTGATCTCAGATCTCAAAATGGGTTAAGACATTGTTGTTGTTGTTTTTATTATGCACAGTAGCAAGATGGGAAGGAATAAGAGCACCACGAGCTGGATTTGAACACATGATACCAAGGTCTGCATAAACAGTGCACAAATAATTGGCTGAGGGCCTACAATAGGTGGCCCCAAGGGATTCTTATCCTAACACAGCAATAGAGACAACTAGAAAAGCGCAGATCATCGTCAGGCCAGGTTGCCTACCCAATGCTGTCAGTCAGTGCAGAGATTTAGCATGTGTGGTGCCCACTCCATAGCAGGCACCACATATGGTAAATCTCTGCACCCCACAGTGCAATCACTTTTTGCTAAATGGGACACTGCATTCGTGATTGGAGCCATTTTGTGTGAAATGGGCCCCTCCTGCAAACTTTGAAATTGTAGCCAATCAGAAAGAAATGTGAAAATTGGACAGATAACTCTGTAGGAGTAGTAGCAAAACGTATGTTTTGAAGGAAACGCAAAATCTTCCAAGTGTAAATGGTAGAGCCTATTATGTGGAGTGGCGTCACGGAATCTGGGGAAACTAAATGTGTGCGTCCGGTCCTACAGTTAAAGAGTTAAAGGCCAATTAGTGAAGTGATACATTAGCATGGCCGATTTGAAAGTCGAGGTTCTTCCTTGGAACTGCGGACATGCTAAAGAAGGCATTTTGCTCCCAAATTTGTATGCACCCTAACCATTCAGCTCTGTTGTATATATTTGGAGGAGTTAGTTTCCTCACAAGCAAAGGAGAACAAAGGGTTTACACATACCACTCCTCTCTCCCAGATGACGCTCATGCGGTCCTGGATGCCTGGGAGTCCATGGGGGATCTTTGTGAAGTCGTCCTTGCCCATGGACTTCTGTTTTATGGTGAAGGGCCGGTGGTCAGACGCCACAACATTTAGGGTGTCACTGTTGAGAGAGGAGGGGCGAGAGACTGGGATGGTCGTTGTAACGATGTGTGCTGTACGATATTACACACCCTGAAGAAGGCATTTTGTGCCAAAACGTTAGTCATCATAAAATCTAGTTTTTTGCATTGTGACTATACGATTTGTGCGACCTCTTTCTTTTTAAAGTTTATCTCCCGTGGTCAGCATCTCCCCATACTATTGGTGTGCACTCCTACCTCTTTGTTTGTTCTATACGGTATTACAAAAACCATTTAGATGTTTTTATACAGCGATTTAAGTACAACAGTGAAACAGACCATGAATTCACACCAATTAATTGATGAGATTGAAACAATGTGCCCGCTGGCAATATCATGCTGAGCAGAAAAAAGAGACTACTAGAGCTACATAAAAAATGTACTAGTTGCTCATGTATGACATGTTCTGTTGTTCTGTTATCTGTCCCTTTGACTTACCTTCCTAGCAAGCTCATTAGATAATTTGGTGTGTTTGGATCTAGGCGGAGGGGAGGCACCGTAACATAGGCAGCTGCGTGGGCCCAGTCCTGATGATAGTACTGTAGACCGTTCAGCACAGCATGCGCTGTGGTTGTTTCCCCATGGACAACCTTACCTGTCCATAGATCACAGCACATGATACAATTATGCTAGAAACACATGATGTCGGTGACCAGTGAATAGATGGTGCAAAAAGGTGCAAATCAAGTGACACCGGCTTAATATCTAAATAAACACTTATTTTACGACGAATTAGTGATGTCTCGATTGGGTCAAAGACTAGTCAGATCTGGCCCAGAATATCACCTGATTTCAACCAACATAAATTCTGCCCACTAAGACAGACGGACGTCCCTGTATGAATCAGAGAGAGCACGATCGAGGCCAGATCAGCTTAAGTCATAACATAACTAGTCAAATCTGGCCCAGAATAAGCTATATTATTTCAACTGGTGAAGACGTCCTGGAAATGACGACCATCCCCATATGAGCTGGGATCTGGCCTAGTCCTGAACGTCACCGGAGGACGTCATCATAACGTCATGATGATGTCATTTGGCTTGCTGGGTTAAATTACTACCTGTTAAATTAATCAAAATCACATTCAAAAGTGTTTTTACTATCCAAGACATGACTAAAAGTACAACATGATGTTTCAACAATAATTCTGTAAAAGTATCCATTGATATCTCAGTGTGGAATAACATTCTTCACATGGAAATAGTTAAATACATTGGCCTTACCCTGCATCTTGGCTGTGGCCACAACATCTCCAGCAGACATACTGGACACATTAACAAGGTAAATGGGAGAATGGGCCTAAAATAAAAAGTACATATCATAAATTGTAGGGATATGTTACGCTTTGTCTTTTATTATGTGCTTCTATTATTGTACTAGAGATTGTTCTCACCCTGTTGGCAATGGTAATTGCCCTGTGGGCTGCCTCTGCTTCCAACTGTTAAAGGAAAGAACATTGTGATGTGATCATGCAGCATATCGGGTGGTCTTTTGAGTTTGCTGACATCTAAAGCAGAGGTTCCCAACCACTGGTACTATAGTACCACTGGTACTATAGTACCACTGGTACTATAGTACCACTGGTACTAGTACCACTGGTACTATAGTACCACTGGTGGTAATTGAGCCCCCCTCTGGTGGTACACAGAGGAGTCGCCCAAAAAAAGAAAAGTGGAATGAAATATTTAGATTGCTACAGTTAGTTATTCTGACCAAGCAATTGCTTGAAATAGGCTATCCAGCCGTGCTGAAATGAGCATGGCAGAACACCTAGCCGATAATAGAAGATTTGAGAACGGATTAATCACATTCGAATTATCACCAGTTGTGCTGATTACTGATTACACAGAGTTTTGTCAGAGCAGCAGCATTATTGGATTAAGAATGGAACAAAAAGGGCAGGTATACGCTCCTGTATTTTAACATCAGTTATTATGGTAGTACTTGGAGAGCCAAATATTTTCTGAGGTGGTACTTCAGTATAAAAAGGTTGGGAACCAATGATTCTAAAGGATAAAAGTCATCAAGAGTTAGACTGACCTTGGTACAGTATTAATGCAAAAACACAGCTCCAGCTATTAATAATGTTAGGTGTTGACGTGTGTATTGTTTAGACAATGTATTTATAATTTTCTATCCCACATTTCTTTCTCTTTTCTCTTTTGCGCTCACTCTACCTCTATCCTCTCTTCTCTACAAAATACACCAACTTTATTTTACACCTAAACCTGTGACGTGACAATAAATAAATAAATAAAATGTATGCCTGCAAACTCTCTAAAGTTACCTGAGGTTTAGTTCCCATTGAAGTAGATGCTGAATTTGGTTAGAAATTGCAGTAAAAATCTTGATAATCACAAAACATGTGAAAATCGAAACATGTCTCACCTCTTCAGGTCTACTGATTTCAATGCCCTCTGGACCGCTGATTCCTAAGTCCAATGCTTCCTTTGCACCCTGGAAATATGGAATGTCAGAACAGGTTTAGCTCCATATATGGAGATCTAAGGGTTTGAGGTGAGGTGTGTGTGTGTGTGTGTGTGTGTGTGTGTGTGTGTGTGTGTGTGTGTGTGTGTGTGTGTGTGTGTGTGTGTGTGTGTGTGTGTGTGTGTGTGTGTGTGTGTGTGTGTGTGTGTGTGTGTGTGTGTGTGTGTGATCGTCCTTTAATTGAATTATTGCTACTCACCTCCGCCACCAGTTCTCCGTTTTCAGCATGAACCCTGGCTATGGCTCCAATGTCTTTACAGTTCTGGAGCACCTGGTAGAGTTCACTGTCCCGGAGCATGTATGTATCCTTATAGGCCATGAACATCTGGAAAGAATTCACTCCTTTCTCTCTCACCAGCTTCTCCATCTCAGCCCGCACCTGCAAGATCAGAATGTGAATGAGTATCCACTTCCCTCAGTTAGCACTGCACTGTAATGTCAGAACAAGTGCCTAACAGCAGAGAGGAAAGTGGATGCAATATATGGCAGCTTCCGTGTGTGTGTGTGTGTGTGTGTGTGTGTGTGTGTGTGTGTGTGTGTGTGTGTGTGTGTGTGTGTGTGTGTCCTGTGTGTGCAGGTGCGTGCGTGCACACTGTCTTGTGTATACATAACTTATACAAAATTATATGATTTGGTGTATAATTTCAGTACCGGTATGTCAAATTCCTTATATATGCAAATATACTTATGTCACAATATAGAATTAGAATTCTGTACTGTAGGACCGTGTCCATTTTTGTACACTCACATTTTACTGTATGAGTTCTGATTTTTGTTTCTAGACGGACATCTATGATACGTCTGATGGGGGATGTGTGGTGTGACAATACCTTGGGTCCCCACCAAGTAACTCCCACATGCAGAGCGTAGTCACAGCAGGCTTTAGGGTCAGCCATGCTGCGGCACTTGTCGTACGCATCCAGCAAGGACTCATTCTTCTCTGGTAGCACATGTCCTATCACCATAGTGGTACCACCAGCCAGAGCAGCCTTGAGGAAACACACACAAACAGTAATATTCAGACATTTGGGCACATAACGTTGTGTCTGCTATTGTCATCTACAGTAGGATCATGTCAGTCATCACAGAATGTGTGTGTGAATGGGTGAATGTAATGCACAATCATCGTCAAGCACCTTGATAAAGGCGTAATATAAATGCACCACTTACCATTTATAACTGCATTATAATGCATTATAAACGTGTTGTATAGTATTGTAAATTTGAAAGTGGCTGTATAAAAATTGTCAAACCTGCAAATCTATCGGTGGTTAAGAGCTACTTCCTATAGAGCGGCGCAGTCCCTCCCCCTTTCAGAACAACGAACGGCCCAGGAAATGAAAACGCAATGCATTTCCCCATAGGCAGTTTTTATTTCATTTATTTAAAGACCTTTTAAGCGTCGTACGAAGCCAACTCTTGTCGTGACAAATCATGACAACACACAATATTTTGGACCAAACAAATAATTACAAAGAAGAAAAACAACAAAAAAGTGTTGTAACCTGCCGTTTCTTTCTACTTCCAAATTCTTTGTTTGGGTGTCGTCATGATTTGTCACGACAAGAGTTGGCTTCGTACGACGCTTAAAAGGTCTTTAAATAAATTAAATAAAAACTGCCTATGGGAGAATGCATTGCGTTTTCATTTCCTGGGCCTGGGCCGACTGCGCCGCTCTATTCAGTATTTAAGTCCGACGTCATTTTGTAGTGCTACGTTACGTCCGGGTCCAAGTGGCACCAGCTCCCATCCGCATCTCATTGTAAATAGAATATCTAAATGCGTGAATCTTTTTACAATGACGTTATTTTTCAGAAAGGAAGCCATTGAGGGTTAAAATGGGTCTTTGCTTCCAACTCGAGTAGAATTATTAATGTTTTGTACAAGTGTCCATGACAAAGAAAATATATTATGTGGAAACAATAAAGACTATTATTATCATTATTATTGAAGGTGGTAACAGTCCATTTGCTCAGTACAATATTTCGGGGGCATATTTAGAATGTGTGCAGGCTTGAGTATGTTGAATCTAGTTTGCAATTAATGAGGATTTAGTTGACACAATGAAATAAAATGGCGATAGTATTCCGTGTGGGGCAGACGGCCTGTCACAGCCAGATTTGGGAGAGCAGCAGCTTTGTTGTTCCAAGGAAAGCGGTAAAATTAGACTTTCGTGGTTGTTTTCGTCTCAGATTTAGTCAGACGGAGCGTCACAGTATAACTCTATGGGGACACAAAAGTAGGACCCGGAAGTATCTCTGGAGGGGGCGCTCACGTCATGGCTAAAATACTGAATAGGTGTATAATCAAGAGTGACGACACTTTTATAGCCACAATCATCTACTGACAGTACCAACTACAGTATATCTTAATAACCCAAGCAGTGCTCAGAAATAATTACAAATGCGAGGACAAACTATTTTGTGTCCAAGTGCATGCTTCACTGAGCATCTGTCAGCTGACCCTAGAGAGTAGAGTAGTGTCTAGGGGTGGGGTGGGGGGGGGGGGTTGTCTGAGAACTATTGTTTCCTAGCACAATTGCGTTAAGTGAAAAAAGGCTTTGCAGCAGCCCCCCTGTAGCCATGGAAACCGAAGCCGGTCCGTATTTGTCTCCGGAATTGGTCGAATATGCAGCGGGATTGTAGGGGGAGAGGGGCAGGGTAGAGCGAGGGATGAGGGGCGGGGAGAGGTAGAGAATAGTAACCCTCTGTTTGAAGCAGTGTATGCCAGCCCTCATTCCAGTGAATAGGCCCTCCTGACGTGTTTCTCTTGACATAAATACTATATGCTGCTCCCAGCTTTTATCATTTCTGAGTGCTACAGTACAGAACCATGACTCACCATTGTGGCTCTGAAGAATAATGGGGGTATAGCCCTTGTAAGTCACCATGCTGACTTTACTATGTCTGGAAGCGTTATTGCCTTGTATTTATACTGCTTGCTATATGGCATCGAGAGCAAATTGCAACATCATAGGAATGTTTTCTGTTGTGCATTTTGTTGAGAATATTGTTGGCCTCAAAGAATGCATCAGTGAATACAGTATAGTCATGCATCACATCAGTATACCCTGAGCAGACTGTTAATTTATACCAAAATAATACACCTTGGGTTGCAAAATACCTGAAGGAGCTTCTCATTGAAAAGAAGAAGGCCTTCAGGAGGAAGACAAATGGGGCTTTAGATGGGTACAGAGAGAGCTGTAGTTAAGGACAAGGACTGCTACAGGAGGAAAGTAGATTTGCTGAGTTAAAACAAAACTGGGGCTGTTACTAAGGACAGGGTGAGGAAGAGTGATCTGGGGAAATGACATAGGTGGACATCCTTAGGGGTACACCAAAGTATCTCCAGGACTGGGCCCTAAAACCTTTTGATATGAACCTAATCGCTGGAAAACATCCTGTCTGGCTCCAGTGTCAAAGAAGGAAAGGCCCAGCCCGGGCCTAGCGGTCCGGGCGCCTAGGCTGGTAACCCAGCCTGACAACGTGTCGCGGGTTCGACTCCCGATCCCGAGTCACTCAAATTTGAGGTCCGGGGCTAGGCTAAACTTCTGCTCGCTCGAGCCATTGAGTTATAATTATACTTCCGGCAGTCTTCCGGGTGCTTCAAAACGCCACTGAGCAACTTCTATTGAAATGAATAGGGGGGGGGGGGGGTTATTATACTGTAGTCAATGGTGTCACCCCACCATCGCTCATCTGATGACTCGTGAAGCCTTCTCTGGAACCACTGCAAATGACTTATCAGCCTCAGAAGGGTGCTGCTGATGGTGCCATTGGCTATCTGCAATGGACTAACTCCCATATGGATGGGGAAAGCCTCACCAATACTATCTAGCCATTTCTGATTGGGGAGATGTTGAGGAACACATGGATATGAAAACCTCAAAACCAGCATGGTGTGGTGGATCACAGACTGCCTGATGAACACCTGTAGCTGTAGGCTATAGTTATGTGTCAGAAGAATGAGGGGAGAATACTCCCATTTGTTGTAAGTTATGCCTGTCCAGTATGTGTATAAAGTACTATAATGAGCTACAGAAGTTAGAACGGGATTTGGCAACATGTGTGATTGTGGTGGCCTGTTCTCTTGATGGCTCTCAATAAAGAAAACTTGCATCAACATACAAGATCTCCAACATGTTTCCTATATCATTGTGCTGCTGTAGTATTGTTTTCACAAGACATGAAATGTAAATTTTTCAGGTATTTCCAGGTCCTTTTCTCATGCCTATATCTCTTTTCTTCCCTTCCAGCCAGGACCTCCCTACCTTGGTGCCGCTGTAGTAGTCATCCGCTGTGGTTGCATTCATGAAGGTCTCTTCGAGGTGCACACTGGTATCGATGCCGCCTGGCAAGACCAGTTTACCTGAGGCGTCGATCACCTTGGCCCCGCCCGGGATCATCATGTCCTTCCCCACCTGCTGGATGATTCCGTTCTCGATGTAAACGTCAGCCTCCAGGGTGCAGTCATCGTTCACCACCTTACCACCCTTTATCAGAATCCGACTCGTTGCTGTGTTAGAAGACATGTTGGCTGTGCTGGCTGTAGCTCTGGAAGAGACAAATACAGGTACCGTAAGTAAGCTGTATTATTGATTCATTTCTTATTTTTATTAATTTATTTTTTGTTATGTGTCTGTTGAATGCCAGTACGGATGCACAATTGATCCTGTGTGGTTGCATCGGTTTTATTTATTGGTTTTAGTTTACAACATTAATTCACCATTCAATTGTTTAATCAGCAATATAATATTACAATTTAGGCATTTAGCAGATGCTCTTAATCCAGAACGATTTACAGTAACTACAGTAAGCATATTAAAACATTTAATTTCAGGAGACACACTGTAGTTGAAGATACATAAGCTACTGTATTGATTTAAAATGAATATATAAGTGTAATAAAACAATTATATTCCACGAATCATCAAACATTATTATTCATTCTCAATAATAGCCTAATGGTCATCACAATATTTTGCTAAATAAAATGGATTATTATTTCAGACAAAGTTTGGCATGCAGAACTATGCGTCGTAGTCTTATAGCACTTAGAATAGCCAAATATCCCCATCACTGTACACTACACTATCACAACATAAATAAACAAAACACTATGACAAGGATAAAAAACTAAAACTGATATTTGCTATTAACTTCACAAAACGAACAGCTGAACATTCAGCTGAAAACACAACTATAAGTGAAGAAGAAAAACGACTTTTACTGTACCTCATTTTGACTAGCTGCTATAAGCCTAGCTGACAGAATGGTCAATGAATGATATTGCTCTGTGTTTGGCATGGCCAGTCAGTCAGGCTGTGTAAGTGACATCAGCTACAAGACTGTGTCAGTCACTGCCTGTGACCTACAGTACATCACAATGGGCAGTGATGGAGTGGTAGCCAGTGGTAGCTCTACAGTACATAGTCTACTTGCTAACTATGTATGTACAGTATGTGTGTACTATTCTATTACCAATACCACCATGCAGCTATACCAGAATAAAAACGATGTTCTGTCAGAAGAGTCTTTAAAGCTATTAAGATATTATCCAATCCTCCTCCCACTCCCCTTTGTCTATAAGTGTGTGTGTGTGTGTGTGTGTGTGTGTGTGTGTGTGTGTGTGTGTGTGTGTGTGTGTGTGTGTGTGTGTGTGTGTGTGTGTGTGTGTGTGTGTGTGTGTGTGTGTGTGTGTGTGTGTGTGTGTGTGTGTAGACCTGCATGCATGTGTGTCTATATAGACTAGATGCTGTCCGGTGTGAGTATGCACACGGTGTGGATGGTGGGTGCGGCAACTTTACCGCATGGACTCCATAGATTTAGATTTCATTTGGAAGCAGATAATGACATGGAAATGAGCTCATTTGTCCACAGGCGTCTTTAAACACTAATTGGCAACATGGTTACATTACACATGCAGGGATGTCACCTCTTTCCTAAATTATGAATATAGCTAGAGAAAACACATAAAACTATAGTTATCTTTTCATTTTTACAGCCACATTGAAAGTAGCCTACTAAAAGCAGCCAAGCAATTCAAATGAAATGGCTTTATCCACTTTATATAGTGTTTCCAATTCAGTTAAATGTGATTAGCATTTTGGTAACATCAAACATGTCTGCACCTTTCAGTGCTTTACATTATTGCCTAAAAATGAATTCATAGAAAACGAAAATAGGATTTCAAGACAATGCAGATTTGCATTTAATATTCTCTTTGAAGGGCGCTGGCGCTGTGGGCATTTTACTGAACCGGGATTAAAGCAATAAGATGACACTTTCACACATTATGACTTGACACAAAGAACCCGGTCTCCATCATGCATAATGTTCGTTACCGACCTAGAAACCGCGTTTCAAACAGCTGTGCTCTCGTCTCGTCCCTCCCTCCTCTACTAAAGATCAAGCGACACGTTACAATTCTACATCTCCCCTGCTCTCTCAAGTGGTCCAGATTGCTCTTGAGGGGATCGATATACCAAAAATGATGTCAGGAACAGTAGGCTTAGGATGTGGCTACCAATCAAGGGACATGTAGCCACCCAGTACCCAGACATGCTGCAGCTATGGGTAACAAAGTGTCCAGATCGCTCCCTGCAACTAAACATCTCTGCTGTATGTAGGCTAGGCTAAAACCATGCTAGACTTAACGCTACCTGCTAGAATAATTCCGGATACCACATACCTGTTCTATGGGCCTATACCGCTCCAGGCGTCTTTATGGTTACTTTGTGTGACAATCACAGTATGCTACAGAATCCGTATAGCACGTACAAGGATACACAGCACTGATGCCTCCGTGCTGGGACCAGAAGCCGATCGCAGCATCCCAAGGCTGCAAGACGGAGAGAGATGCTCCAATCACCAGCATCTAAAGCCGGCTGCTGTGGCCAGAGAAACCAATTGCCTTGGAGTTAGGGCGTGCCCACTGAGATGCTGTTCCACTGTTAGAGAAAGTGGGTGTGATCTGGGAGGAATAACATAATGAGGGTGTGTAATAAATCACGTTTAATCTATTTTGAATGTGATATATTATAATTATGTATATTTGTATTAATTAAAACAGCATTATGTCCAAAGCCTATACATGGGCTAGCTACAGGCGTCGCTTGACCATTAATGATGAGAAAAACAACAAACAAACAATTACAATTACAATTCTAGATTAGGCTAAATGTAATTAATTATATAAATGTATAAGTTAGCGTGCTCTTTCTTAATGAATGCCTGGTGTATGCCAAGACTCTGTAGGATCATCTTAACATCTTTGATCCAGTGCTTTGATAATAGAGGCTGCATGCAGGGAACCACCCTTTTTTCCATCTCACTCTACAGTGTGTGTGTGTGTGTGTGTGTGTGTGTGTGTGTGTGTGGGGGGGGGGGGGTCCGGGGAGACTCTGAAATCTGACTGGGGGTATAAGATTCGTGCATGGGTTATTGAGTCTAATGGTCATTACAATGTCTTGATGTGAAAGAAATGATTTGAAAAGATGGAGAAAACAATCAAAATCAGTTGGAAATTAAAAAAATATATAATAATTTTGCAGTGTTGTAAAAATTAAAACTATAAAAATGAATATAACGTTGATATGGCACACGGACTACCAAGAAAATAAAAACATGGCACTTCAAAAAGGTTTCCGATCCCTGCAGTAGAGTAGGCCTATATGTCCCTTGCTCGAGGGCATGTCCACCGTCCACTTTGACAGCCATAAGGTTTAGGACTAAAGAACATTTCTAACCTTCTGCTACGTTATGAAACATCCTGACCTCTTAGGTCGTATCTCGCATGAGACAGGACTGTAATCTGTATCCAAAATCATAACCAAGGTGGAGAATCAGCATTTAGTTTTCAATTCATGCACCACTATCTGGAACAAACTCCTAGTTGTGGTTATTACATTTGCAGATGACATGACAATTATACAATAGCCAAGCCTTATCCCTGCATGGCAGAGACAGCCTATACATACAGGATACAGGTCAACAGCCTGACCCAATGGTGCCAGAAGAAAACCATCTCTTTCAACACTGACAATACCAAGGAGCTGATGGCGGATTACAAGAACAGTGGAGGAAGGTTGGACACCATCAACATCAATGTGTCAACTGTAGAATTTGCTGCTAAATTCCCTCCGCTTTCATATCACTGAGAACGTCTCCTGGGATATACACAGACACAGTACACACTGGTACTGTCAAAAAGGACAAAGGCAACACTTTTTCACCTCAGGCGTGGCTGAAGAAGTTAGGCATGAGGCACAGGATCCTATAAAGACCTTCTACAGAGGCACCACAAGAACATAACTGGCTATACTGCACTTCCCTCAACTGCAAAGCGCTGCAGGGAGTTGTATAGACAATGCAGAGGAACAGTGGATGTGAGCTTCTTTTTTTGCTAATTAGTGTGATTGCCTATAGGGCAACCGGACTATAGTAATTGCCCGACTTCCTTCTTTTATTGTTATTATTCTTTCTAGAGCAACTCCAAAAGTTTGCTGGATTAACAGGCCCTCTGTGACGTCATGAGTAATACATCATCATCATCACATGAGACATCATCATCATACGTCATCATGAAGAATGTGGTTGCTAATTGCAACCACACTTGCAATTTCCCCAAATTGCAAATTTTCTAGTTTGGCTTGTTGTTACATAACGGTATCAAGAAGCCAAAAACAAATGTACTTCATGTACAGTACCTGTATATGGGGTCTAATGAAATCTTGAAAAAACTGCAGGTCTGCTATAACTTTCAATTCCTTTAAATCGAAGATGGGGGAATATAGAGCTTTAGCCTTTTAACAAAAACATTTTGTTTTAACAACAAAATATCACTTACGCTACCGTTAACATCAAAATGAATAATAACAAAGAGCTATGGTATTTTTGCACAAAAACAACACATTTATTCAAGTGTTCTCCAGCACAAGTACATAGGAGCTTTTTGTCTTCTCCCTGGACACTAAACATAAGTATGGGGTAAAAGTGGAGAATGACTGCTACATTTGCTGTATGATCTGGTCTTGGAAAGAATCACAGGTCATAAACAGTTATGACAGAAAGGAAGTCACAGAGCGTGTCTTTGAACAGCATCACTTAATATAGGACTGACCTTCCGTGAACAGTGAAATGTTATTGTTGTCAGTAAAAACTAAAACTAAATAAAAATAAGAACAAATAAAGAAAAGGTATGCATCAATAAAAAATAATTGTTTTAAAAAAACAGACATCGAGGATATTATGGCATGGAATGTAGGATTAAGATGTGATGTGTATTAAGAATACATTATGCTACAGTAAAAGTTATTTGGATATTTTTTCCCCTTACGAATATTTTCCCCACAGATAGCACTGACTACAGCAATCTCTAGGCTAAAACAATATAGTAAACTTTCATTAACTGTTATTGTTACTTTTCTTTTCAAGTACAAAGTTAAAATACCTTTGTTGATATATTTTACGAGTGAAATTATAGTGCTTCATCCCCATTTACTACAAGGAACTTAAAAACAGTCATTGTCCATACAAGTTTTATTTCTCTTCAAATCAAATATATTTTCCTCTTGATTAGATAAAATGTTTAGCACCATTGGAAACACCTACAACCGCTCTTTTAAAACGGGCAACAGAAATAAAAGCATGAAACAACACCATGTAGGGCTGTGCAGTGAAGTTTAAACCATCCACCTTAAAGCTGTTCTGCAGGCCTCCATTTAGGTCAGCTGACATTTTAACCACGATTCACTTATCACAAAAAATAAAAAATAAAAGAAGATCAAATCAATTTAACAGTACTAAAAAGAATTAGACTTGTGGAGTCTCACCTATCAATGCTCAAAGTATGTTTTGAATCAAATGTTTCATTCATTTGATTTTCCATTTTTAATCTAAGATTTTCTAATTTCATGGTGTATATATATATATTAGCAAAAGAATTATATTTGTACATCTCATACGTAATAACAAAACAAAAACAAATTGGAAACAGCAACAGCAAAACTATGTACATAACTTACAAAGAAATTAGGGTTGCAATACAACCGTTGCATGTTCTGTGGAAGAGGGGGAAATTATATCTGGTCAAAATAATATTGTCGCTGTTGGGCAGAAACCTTGTATCTCCATATTTCATATTTTTTTTTCATAAATTAATGCCCTATTTCATATTGTGTCTTATGACAGTGTCACACAAAAGTAGCACAAATATAACAAGCTCATAATGCATTACATAATCATGCGTTGTGAGCTTGTACTGTAGATCAGCATTTTCTTTTTAGGTAGAGAAAGCTGGTTACAATGGCATGCCTAGGGACACCATGGTAATCAATTCCAAATGTGACTAAATAATGACTACATTGGATCCATTGAAACACAGGTTATTCTTTTCCATTTAATGTAAAGTAACAGTATTTGCAGTTTGCACATATAGGTTTCCGTCCGACAGCGATGATATGCCAAAGCACAAGGTTTCATATCAACCCAGGGGCAGTGGACAAAAAACGTCAATAAGGTCACTTAAGAACTTAATTACACTATGAAATTAAATTTCCCAAAACATTTGTCATTTTGAATACTTAAATATCACATAAATAAGTATAACATGTTTTGTTTTGATCGCCAAGCTTGAGAAAATAACATCTTGCCAGTTTTGAGTTCTGACAAACTACAGCCTAAATCCTCCATATTTAGCCTAAAGGTTACAATCAAGAGAATTTCGATGTTTTGAAAGCAATCCAAATTTGGATAAATATAAACATTTTCTATTTCTGTACTACTAATTTTATGGGGACAAACTCTGTTTCACAAGGGGACAAAATATAATACAAATGACATAGTTCCTTAAAACTCTGCCTTAAATTTTACAATCTTAATAGAAATAGACATTCTTTCAATGGGGTGGCAACAGTGTGTCACTGCTTAACCACGGAGGACAATATGAATGATGCAAGAGAGGGACAGCAAATTTCATTCCATTGACTGTACAATGTGTCAAATACATGTTTCACATATCAATATCCAATCTTTCACTTCTATTGGCACAGCCCTACTGTATACAGAAAGTATTACACAAGGGTAGTATCAGTTCACATCATAAAACAAAACAATTCAAGAACCAAGATTTCCCTTAAGATATCAAGGAAATAAAAGGAAGTGTACATATAAAAGTGCTTTATATTGTTGGTAAAACAGCACAAAATTGCTATAAAAGGGTAGAACATTGTGAAGCCGCACCATATTATTGAAGATTTGCACCTGACAGTTTTGTTTGTTTAGGGTTTTTTTCTTCTCTTTTTTTCTCCTCAGTTTGCAGAGGTGGAAGTAGGGGAGGTTCACCTGGATTTTTTTGGAAACACCTGGTTACCCTCTCTCCATTAACCACACTTACTAACAGTTGTACAGTAATGTCACTGGTCAGGATGAAACTAGAAAAAAGTAGTTCACCACAGACTTTGATCTCAAGGTTTTTTCTTCTTCCTTGAATGACAGAAAACATCATCTCCCATGTGGCTAGCTTAATTTTCACAGGTAGTTGGGGCCTGAGCATAGCGAGGCTGAGTGATTAAATAAGCACCAGTAGAATCATTTATAAAAGCTGTAAAACTCGGATAAGAGGATATGCAGTCCTATTTTCTTTGAAGTAAAACAGAACAGCATGATGTTTTTTTTTGTTTATTTCTTTTCAAAAGTGTGAAAACGTCAAAACGGAAAACGGGTTTCCAAGCGACCGTTTAAAAGAGCTGCATGTCTTGTCGTCTAGGTTGTCATGCCACATGGGCTGTGATGTTTCTTATCATATTTGAGCACCATGGTGTTGTAACCATATTACAGTAGTACCTTTATAACCTTCAGTTGTGTATATATATGAACTGTAAACAAAGAGGTATATGTGATCTGGTGATTCGGATTCTCCGAGACACAGCTGTCTAGACACTGAATCAACTTTTTCACCACATCTCTATGGACCCTTTTCCACCGGGGTTGAACCAGTTCGGTTCTTTTCCCCCGCCTAATATTGAACCAGTTCAGAGTGTTTCCACTGAAGATGAACTGGTTCAGAACCCTAAAAGTTGGTTCGGAACTGAACCAAAAAATGGCCTCTGGTTCCGTGAAAGCACCAAGGTTCCAACAATCTAGAACAGAAGTTCTAGAACCAAAATTATTTTGGTGGAAAAGGTGCCTATGAGGCTCAGTAGATGGAAGCGTGGCTTCACTTTACGTAGGAGTTGTAGTCCACCTCTGATGTTGTAGTCCAGCACCTGATGTTCAGCTGATGTAATTTTATCAGCCAAAGCATTTAACTGTTAAATGCTTTGGCTGATAAAATTGTTAAATTTAACATCCCTAGCTGTATTTCAGGTGTCTTCCATTACATCTTCGTCTCGTTTTAAATCCGATAGATAGCACTTTTCTTTCTCAGTGTCTTGAGAAGAAAGCAAGTCCTCAAGTATAGCTTGCACAAATAAATCAATAAAATAAAAAATAAAAACTGGATAACACTGCTAAAAGGTAAAATGACATATCAAAAAATTAAATAGAATAAGAATTACATTGGAAAATACAAGAAATAATGTCAAATTTCTATGTCCATGTTTCATTCCTCCAAGTTATATGACAGTATAATCTGAGTAGCAAGGCTCACAGAACCAAAGCTGGGTGTCATGAATGGTTCCGTGTGAGTCGTCTCATTGCTCAGTGCTCCGCACTCGTCTTCGTTGTCTCACAAGCAAAGTAATCTTTGAGTGGAGCAAACAGGTGGCGGATCACTGGGACGCTCCATGACCTCCCCAGAAGCCTCTGCCTCGCCAGGCGGCTCATGTTAGACACATCTGTATAATGGATAGGGAAGCCAAAGATCCTGGCATGGCAACCCAGCAGACCAAGGGGAGAAAGCAAACACAGACAGACAAACAGACGGGAAGATGGACAGAGACACAGACAAACAGGAGAGAAAGACAGCGGGAGAGAGAGGGGAGGACATTCTTAAGGCTTTGAGTCACATGCAATTTTATCCACAGCACCTTTACACTACCATGACTGCATTCATTTTTAGCATGGGTGGTGGTCCGAATGGGGGAAATTAACTTCTAACCTTTTGAAGTGCTATCTAAATACTCTACCCGCTGCCTTATGTGGCCCTTTATATCAAACATTCATTGATAATCAATAATTGAATAAAATAATAGATTCATAATCGATCACTATTAGCAAATCTACAAGCTCACAGCGTGTTGCGAACTTGTAGATGAGCAATTTTCTATTTTATTTGTACTATATTTGATGCAGTATAAAATAGGGCTTAAGTGGTCTTGATTATTCTATTAATCAAAAAGTAATAAGTAGAATAATCACTAAGAAATAATGCAATAATAAAATTGCAGCCCTACAGTACTTCTTACCTTTCCATTTCAGTACACCACAATATGTCTTCTTTTTCATTCATGTAGACTGGGAAGTGCTGGTCTTTGCCTTGTTTTATAGAATTAGACCTGGTGGTAATAGTCCTCACCTTTTCAAACTGCAGAGAGATAAAATAGAGAAACATTAGTACACTCACAGTCACTCATGTGAGCTTGTAGATCTGCTAAAAAGTGTGAATATTTTTATATTTATAGACGAAAACCCGGACTGGATCTGAAATCAACAGCAAATTAATTATTTTTTAATTTAAAAAACAAACAGTAATGGGTTTTGTGATGTATTCTTTATTGTCTGAACCAGCTTAGCTTGTGTTTGTTTACAGGCTAAAAGACTGACTTTTTTATTTATTTCTTGCCCACCTCTGGAGTTATAGGTAAACCCAAACCTCTACCAAAAGTGTTCTTGCCCTTTAACAACACAAATCTTATATGGGGCCCCTTGCACAGTCAAAAACAAAAATAATACATACATATTAATTTGGGGTCCTACATAAAAACTGTTGAAAACCACTGACATAGTTTATTGGTATGCTAAATAAATACCTTTGCGATTCTGCCATGCTCTAAACAATCCTGAAGTCCCAGCCTGTCAGAATACATTGCAGACAGAGGCCTAGAGGGATGAAAGACAAATAATGATCAAACAATCAGGCACTTAAATCCTTCCTGTAGTCTTAGTAAAATGGACTTGAGTTAGAACTACCTCGACCACATTTTTCTGTCTACACCAAATAGCCGATCTACAAGCTCACAATGCGATGCAACAAGCTGCTATTTTTGGCTAATGCTGGGGTTCAAGTGGTTAAAGGTGCTACAGTAGGTCTACTCAGGGACCAAGCAAGTCGAGAACGATGTAAGTCGGAAAGATGAAATTTGGGAATGCATGCTCCACCCGGTTATGCAATACCTCTTGTACCTATTGTCAGAGTACTGTACATACTCGCTGTACCCACTACCATACAATCTATCGACCAAATATAGATGTTATCCCTAATGTCATTAAAAACTGCTGTTGTGTTTCAAGTACAACTCAATACAAAGACTGTTAACTGTGAGTGGACGACCCAATAAAGCATTACACTAGGGTGGGCATAGATATGAGAAGCTGATGCTCCCCCCCCCCCCCCCCCCCACCAGAGACAGAGACATTTGGTGCGTCCTACACAGACCTGTGGGCAGACAGATGCAGCATTTGTGCCTTTTTGTTTCTGGACAACTGCCGGTCCGTCCGGATTCCCACTCAGCACTGTCAATTGTATCATCATTATTTGCCCAAGACAAATTTCAATAAAGTATATCTCATCTCATCATCATCATCTCATCAGCATTAATGAAGGAAAGTCCCACTGTGATTGGTCAGGGGCCACCAAGCTGGGTTGAAAACGCAGAGGTAAAGGCAGTGGCGTACCACGGCCACAAAGCACAGGTGTGAACGGCACTTCCGCATACGTCATGGTCTATCTATGACTTGGCCAGCTGAACCAGCGCTCTATGGGCGTTGTGGGCGTGGAATTCTCTCAATTGTAAAGATCTTTGTCCGTCTGTCTGTCTGTCTGCCTGTTGTGTTATGTTTTGCTCAGGTTGTGCTTGTGGGTTTAGCTGCTTCCCATTGCCTGCTCTATAAGTCACAGCCTGCTTTATCCCTCACCATTCTACCACCAACCTGTTCATGCCAGGAAGGTTACCCCAGAAGTATCGTGCACGGTGGGCAGCAGACACCTCCTTGGCATCGATCATCACTGGGTTACACTGATCACAGAAACACAAAACAATACACTGCTCAGACAAGAGCTAAAGCAAGATGCTATGGTTTAGCTTTGGTATGGCATGACACCATACACCCCCATTTCTTATGTGTATTTCTTTTTAAACAATTTGGGGGGTCTTACATAACATGCATATGCAACATAATAGTCTAATCAACCTATTAAAGACCCTGGCCTATGCCATGTGATAAAAACATTATTGAGGGAAATACCGTACTATAAAACTAAAGAAGCACTAAGAATGAGCGCTGTACTTAGTTTAAACTCATATACTGTAAATGTCAAATTAGAGCCACAAGGGGGAGTAAAACAACACATTAGTCACAGGCATGCATCAAATGAGCACATTATATCAAGGAATGCCCCATCCTATAAAGGCTGCCAAGGTGATGCTGTTAATGATCAGTAAAGCGGCAGACCTCCAGGAAGCGGGATATGTCTCTCTTGTCACTGACGCCCATTGCCACCACGTTCTCAAAGAGCCAGAAGAAAGGCCTGTCGTCACCCTCTTTCGGCCTGGCCTCATGTAGCAGCCTGTAGAACTCGAAGAACAGGCGACCGGTGCCCTCTACAGGACAGAGAAACACATTTCACACACTGCATCGAACAGTAGCCAAATTTCAATTCTCTTTTTTTTCCAACCTCACATCCCTCAAGGCCATGTAAAGAAGGAAACAACAAACATCACTTTCTTGGTTCGGCAATTCCAGCTGTCAGATTCAACGCACTGGGAGGCCTACTGCAGCTGAGAGTTTGATGGAATGCATTGAAGTCTAAGAGGCCTGTGGACAAGCGTATGTATGAATAAACACATCTTTGAAGGATTGTGACTCTTGTAGAAAATATTATTGCGGCAAGAAAATTAAGACATCACACATTTTCTGAAGTTTTGTTATTTGATGTACAGTACACTATTATAATTTAATTGGGTATCTAAACAGCAGAGTACGCTTCTGACTGAGTGAGGTGTAAATATGGGCTGTCATTGCAAGACTATCAATTATAAAAAGCCTATCAGCTCATATTGCCCAGTCAGAAACATACTCTGCGCTCTTTAGATACCTCAATACATTTATATAGCATGCACTTTGAAAACCAAGCGATCAGAAAACAATGTGTCATATGTCTTAATTATTTTATTGAACCAATACTTACAACAGTCACACAATCCTTCAAATATAATGTTTGCCTCCCAGGTGCATCAATGGTGCATGCCGTACAATGTTTCCTTTCCTTCTTTATACCATATAGCCTTGTTGCCTCTCACTCACACTGTTTCCTTGTCCCTCCCAAAGGAATGCGAACACTTCTCTCTCAGTGTAGTGTTATTTAGAATCGACGTCAATTAAAAGGCTTTTTAACTGGAATACCAATTACCAGATATATTGCTGGATAGCAGTGGATACAAATTAACATAAATTGCTGGCATAGGCAGTGTAGAGTCATTCGGTTAAGTAACTTACTGTGACTGTGCAAGAGCACGAACATAAAATAAATATCCATCTGGCAGGCACAAAAAAACATGTTTACATGATTAGAATATGAGCAGATCAAACATTTCGTGGCTTTTGGATCCCCTCTCCCGGCGTGCAGCTTACATCACATAGCTGGGGAGACGGTAGGCCGCAGTATCCAATAACTAAACAGATTTCCATTTTTACATCACTTCTTCTGGGAAAAGATTGAAGGATGGAGGAGGTGAGGAGGCCGAAAGAAGAGAATCGGAATTTGGCAATAGAATACAGTATAAAAGTAATGGGTTTGTCAAGACTTACCATACAGACCTTTCCTAGCAGGGTTCACTATGGAGAGGTCATTGCATGGACTGCCGCCAATAATTAGGTCAAAAGGACCCCATTCTTGTATCTTTAGAGACAGGAGATGAAGAAACAAAAAGAGTGAAATTGCCACACTACAGTACAGAAACAGTGTGATGCAATGTAAAGCATTTTGGGCATGTAGATCTGCTATTTTAACAATCTTTTAAAAATGTTAAGATTTGGATGTTGCTTATGGGCCTATAATGACATACGCAGGAGAGGGACGCCAGGTCGAAAGTGGTTAAGAAGGAGAAGTGAGCTAACAGGGATATTTGGTTTATGTGTAGTAATTGAGGGCTAACTGATAGGCCAGGCATGAAAGAAAATATGGGACATATCTTTAAGGTAATTACTAGAGCGCAAGTACTGTGGTAGTCTGCGTATGTATGGTATGTAGGCGTGTCCTCTGTGGTCCCTTATTGGTTGTTGATGTTGACGTAACTAAGATAGGTTTCAATGTTGGGAAGGTAAAAGGTACTGCGACCGGCTTGGTAAGTATGTAGGTCGGTGTTGTTCACGAATCTTAATGAAGTAACTAGAGTAGGTTACAAAGTTGGTATAAGGTCGGTAGAGGGTATGTAAGTGTATGTCGGCATGTTGATGGTGACATAGCAGGGGTACGTTTCAAGGTTGGTATAAGGTCATTAGCATGTCTAAAGCATGTCTCTGGTAAAGATTTGGAACAGCAGTTTTACTTTACTTGCGCACGTATTTACTTGTGCAAGCAGAGCTTGCAAGTACTGTAAGCGGCTCCGTATGTCGGTGTTGTCCATTGGCCAATCAGGGATTGGCTGATGACGAAACTAAGGTACGTTTGGTGATCGGCTGGGTGTGTGTGTGTGTGTGTGTGTGTGTGTGTGTGTGTGTGTGTGTGCGTTCGTATGTATGTACAGTATGTATGTCAGGGTAAGAATGGTGGTCCCTTATTGGCTGTTGATGGTGATGTAACTAACGTTTCAAGGTTGGCATAAGGTCAATAACGGGTCTAAAGGATTTAGAACAGCAGTTGTAATAGAATAGACATTAGTTAGTAGCAGTACTTTCGCCCTCTGCTTGCGCACAAATAGGCCATGTATGGCCTACTTGTGTGCAAGTTGGCAAGTTGGCACCTCGACAGAGTGCATTTCTAGTTCTTTTTTGGGCCAGTCAGGTCTGGCTTATCCAATGCTAATGCTTATCCAATGCTTATTTTAAAATATAATGTGTCATAATCTCAGCTGGGAGGGAGGAGAAAGGACCAGATTTATTGATATTCACTCATTCCCTTCATCCCTCCTTGATATAATTTTTTTCATACGATAGATGGATGGATTTCATATAGATGTGTGTAAACTCACATGTTTGCGTGTGACGTTTCTCACATCGCCGACATACATGATGCGGCCTTGATGCCGGACGATACCCACAGTGATGGAGTCTTCACACACCTCAGATGCGATGTAGCGTTCAACGTGGATACCCAGGTCCTTCAGCACCAGCAACCCTGTGTGGATCAACAGCCAATCGAATCAATCAATGTAATCGATTATAAAACATAATCCGACCAAAAACTAAGAAAACGTTTCATGATATAAACTCCCTTAAGTGTAATTTATTGTTACATCAAGCCTATATGGTCTTCTTCAGACCCAACAAAGGTCAAATAAAATTAATACAGCCATTAAATTGACAGATACATGGATTGTCATTCTATAGACCTAGCCCAACCACATGCTTTTCATTTTCTCTCCTGTTCTGACCCAAAAAGGTGACATGAAGATAAAAGAGTTTGGATTGGCTGTAAACACACACACACACACAAAATGCAAATGAAATTCCTGAAAATTTCCATTTTAGAGATGCAACATTTTTAATAGACAAGAGCAATTATCTGTTCTCTGCAGGGAGAAAATTGTATGGAAGGGAGCCGTATGAATAGATTTAAGCTGCCTTTGCATTTATGTGCCAGTGTTATGTATTTAGTAAGAAGTGGGACACTTTGATGTAACCTAATACAGGGAGAAGCTGTTGTACAGACAGGGACTTTTTGCAGGGTGTTTTGTTAGAGGACAGAGGGGAATTCCTTCTGGTCTAACCTGTTGCTATGCCATCAAATAGTGATAGGACACGAATGGGTTTCCTCTTCTCCACCATGACTGGGGGGTATAGCTTTGGTGGTGCCTGAAAAATGACACCAAAAAAGGGTCAGGGGGGGGAAACAAAATCAGAAGAAATTAGACAAATTTGATGGAAACTACAACTGCATGAAGTAGTGATTGGGATTAAAGCCTGACTTATACATTGGGATTGTGTACAGAAAATAGCCAACCTACAAGCTCACATCGCAACACTTTGTGAGTAAGAATAAGGTGCAGCACTTACAAAATCCTGGTCATGATTGTTAGCGAAGAAATGCTGCAGACGGCATGGCCAGTCGGTACGGCGCTCCAGTAGACCAAACACACCCTTCTGACCACACATGTAGCAGTTCCAGGGGTCCTCTTTAATAGCTGCAACGGACGCACCTGGCCCCACCAGGAGATCAACACACTCCACACAGAAACACCTGCCCACACAAATGAAGGGCTTTTATCATTATGGTCATGTGTAAATCAGTTTCCAAAACAATTGGCTGGGACCCAATTTTGGGTTGCATACCCATTTTTATGGGAAGAGATCTTTTGGGGGCGCAATTACAACATTTTCAAAGTATTTCAAAAGATTCTCAAAAATCTTAATATTTTGTGAAATCCATTCTAAAGTGCTTTTTGATAGAAGCACTACAGAAATGCAGACCATCTGAATACATAAAAGAGCAAGCAGTTATATAAGCAGAATAAAGCAGCTCTCACCGGCAACAGTTGTTGTTTCCACACATGAGGACCTCTCGTCCCCCACAGCAGATAGTGCAGTATGACTGGTAGCCATCGTCATCGTACTGGTACGCACATTCTAGAAAGCAGTTCTGCAACAGGGAGACGGATTAAAGGCAGCTGGAAATGTGCCCTTGAAACTTTTATTGTCCCCAAATGGAAAATTTGGTTTGCACGACGGCATAACATCCAGTGTACACTCAATATTAGACAAAAGATACAGAAAACAGGATGCATTTATATGCATGAAAGACTTTTGTTAGGCTTTTTTATGCTCAAAATGTTTTCTACATCCATAACTATCCGCTCAAAGCCACTACACCAGAGCTTACCTTACAACTTTGGCAGATTCCTCCAGCAAACAATGGATGTTCAACAGAAACATTCAGACTTCCACAGGAGATGCAAATGTCTGTGTATAAACAGGGCAACGGAGCATATCAGACACAAACGTACCAACAGTAAACAAACACACACACATCGCCCCCAGAGGTGCGAACACTCCGCTGTCACACAATGAAAATCCTCACACTTCAATACAAGTATTTGAATAGTTAGATCTCATAAGAAAATTATACATAAATCCAAAAATAGCCATTTACAACAAAGTATACATACATTTTGGAGGATTTGAATGACATGTGGTGAGAAGTGGTTAACATTAGCACAGCCACACATGCAGTGTTAATCAACCTCAAGGGCAATTAATCTATGTGTTTATGTTCCCTGAGAAGCCCTGTGGTCCCACTGGTGGCCAGAACACACAGAGAACACATCACTTACCCTCTATGCTTCGGCACTTCTGTCTGACTTCATGAACAAGCCGCTCTGAAAACACAACATAAAACAACTGATTGAGGAACGGATAGGACAATGCTCATGATTAGTCTTTTTCTCTCAACAGCCCATTTCAGAGGTTGACAGTTTGAAAGTAAACTTATTGTTTTCGCTTTTAATATTTGCAGCTAAACAACACATTATGATGTTGATAAATCTACTAGATGTAGATGTGACATTTGATTGATTGATTGATTGATTGATTGAATACTTTGTTATTAGAAGTTTGAAAACGGTACAGCAGTACAGTAAAAACAAGGGTCAGGGTTAACCCACAAAGGATACAAAGATTAGGTAAAGGCAGAAAGATTTCAAAGTACTCTCATTCAATGAGTGAAAGTTGGAGCCACATAAATTCCTAATGCCCTACATAGAATCCACTGGGAAAAGGTGACTGGGAGATTACAATTGGGAGAATTCCTTGGTTAAAAGGCCTCTATAGAATCTGTGTGAATAAAAACGCAGACTGGGTGGGCCTATGCAGTCAACACAATCAGTCTCCTATTGCAGCTCCAGACATTACACCTGTTGACGTCACACAAATGAGTGCTATTCCCCTTTAAATCTGCCCAGCTAATGGGCCTCTTGTCCATTTTCTTCCGTGCACTAACTCAGTTGAGTTCTCCCCAAGGGACGGGATATAGGGTTCATGACTGCTGTTTTAGCCCCATTAACAAGGCAGCTTACCTCTTGTCCTTTCGTCAATGATGTCCCTGACCTTGGGCTTCTCTGCTGTGCTTTTGCGAGGCTTTTTGGCTGGAGGGGGCGTGTAAGCTGCGGCCTCCGGCTCCACCCACATCTCTGGGTAAACTTCTTTGTATGGGTTACGCTCCTCTGGTGAAGCGGCACGTGATATTAGACAGTTGGTAATGTGTTTAACATCTTTATTTAATTCATGCTGACTCCCTTCATTTCATTCTTAATTTCTCTACCTTTCTATCTCTAATTACCTTAATTGTTTTTGGTACAATGGGACGGGCAACAAAGAAGCTAGTTTATTATTATTTATTCATGTATTTATCTATTTCCAAATTATTCCAAGCAGCGCAGCGAGATGTAAACTACAATACTGAGTGTGTACAGACCATGGCCATAAAGTCACCCCAGTTGACTATCTTTAACTCGATTTAAAAAATGACTTTAAATTCATTTTAGCTTATCTAACTGGCAGACTTCCTCTTACCCTCTGGTGGCTCTAGCCCCTTGGGCCCAGTGGGCTGGAACCCCGTCATAGCCCATTCAATCATCTGCTTATTCTGCATGTCCACTGATTTGGATGTTTCCGTTTCATCTGTGTCAGGGCAGGCCATGAAGGCTTTGCCTGCCCTGCTGCTTGCCACCTGTGAGAAAATATAATATACAACATTCAGTTTTGGGGGAAATAAAACAACCAACTAGCCTATGAAATGTTCATCGTATCTAAACTACATCTGACATATTACCAACCTGCTATTATCCTATCAGCAACTTCCATAACATGAGAAAATTAGAAAGATGCTAGATGAACCAGCTCAGTGGCCTTGTGGTTAGAGTGTCAGCCCTGAGACTGGGAGGTTGGGGTTCAATCCCTGGCCGGGTCATACCAAAGACTGTAAAAATGGGACCCAATGCCTCCCTGCTTGACACTCAGGTTGGATTGGGGGTAAGTCCCTGCGACATACTAGCGTCATGTCCAGGGGATGTACTTGTACATCAAGCTGCCTCACGCTACAGAAACAGGAGATAGGCTCCTGCCCTATGGGCCTCATGGCTTGGCAAGGCTACTTACTTAGATGAGTCACTCTAGGAGGAAACTGAACTGATTTCTAACTTTCTGAACTATATTGAAAATGAATACATTTATACCAGATAAATTATTAATTATCAGACAATCATTATTATATTTTGTCATGTTTGTCAAGCATGTGACTGTTTGTTAAGCGAGCTACAGTAATAGACCTATTTCACTGCAGCCATATTGACAGGGAATTGTAGGGTAAACAAACACAGTTGTCACCAATGCTACTAATTAAGGCTCTGTTCCAGTGTAGCAGAGCATTTCCAGTGAGCTAACATGCACAATAGCAGCACCCTGTTTACCTGAATGGAACACAACAGTCAAATAGTTTTACTACCAAAAACTATATTGGTAGTACTGTTGCCAACTTTTTCATCAAGGGCCAAGGACTGTTACATGGACACACATTTGGATACATATATTATGTCGACCATGTGGATATATCAACAAACAGGTGCAGCAGCAGCAGGTGTAGGAGACTGATGCCATTGCTGAGTGACTCCATTCAGGACAGAAGGACCAGCACCGCAGAGATAAAATTAACGAGTGAGTCAATGTTACGTTTTATATTATGATTTGAGTCGCCACAGCCAAGTTTAAAAGGTTTCTGCTGTTGTTCCTCCCTTTGGTGTGGCCTGTTATTCCCTCACCCCTGTTTTAATTTTGAAACGGTGCATAGCATATGTCTTGTTGAAATAACAAGTTGGCAACTGGCCCCTTTGGGATCACTTTAATTAAGTAACTTTATGCTTCTACTGGATAAGGCTTCTTGTGTTGGCTTAGCTGCAATTTGCAACTCTAGATTGTTTTTATAATGGGATGAATCTAGAGTTGCAATACCCTCCATTGACTACCCATTCATCCAATTTGCGTTTGCGATCTGATCAGATTGTATTAAACGATTTTGTTTTGCACACCTGTGGCGCTATAACAGGCCAATGTGAAATGTGAGATATATTCCTCAGCCTAGTAGGAAAGTCTGTGAAAGATTTCACATAAATTGCACGCTGCATTCATGATTTGAGGCATTTTGTTCCAAAAATGTGTTTTGCAAAAGTCCACCTGTTGGTGGCGCTATAACAGGCCAATGTGAAAAGGGTGGGATATATTCCTCAGTTTAGTAGGAAAGTCTGTGAAAGATTTCACGTACGCTGCGTTCATGATTTGAGTTTTTTTGTTAAAAACAGGCCAATCCTGCACTCAAAACTTTGAAAGCCAATTTTAGCCAATTACGATGGAATATGAAATATCGAAGAGATCCGTCTTGAACACATGACTATAGAGATAGTGTGAAACGATTTGCAGGATTTTTGGACAGAATCTGGAGGAGTAATATATAGATTTAGTATATATAGATTTTCAAAAGTCGGGCCTCTTTAACAGGCCGTTCTGGAGAATTTGAGGCAGAGGTTCATCGTTGGCATCCAGGGAATGTGTACAAAATTTGGCATCGACCGGGTTAACGGTGCCAGAGATTAGCTGTTAACAGACGGACGGACACACGGACACACACGGACGGAGTGCAAAACATACTCTCTCCCCATGCCTTCGGCCTGGTGGAGACAAAAATCTAGAGTTGCAAATTGTGGCTAGTGTTGGCTCAGTCAGTCACCTTAGGACCACAAGGCTCTGGATTCAATCACGAGTAGCATGGCATGAGCGATACAGTTTGAAATAGAAACTGTAATCTTCCACTATCTAAGAAATTTGTGCATAATAGATATACCGGTACACAGTATAATGACACTGAGAGAAGAACATATTTTATAGATGTATACAAGCTATGCCTTCTTTCTCAGTGAATTAGACACCGAATTAGGGCTGGGTGCAATAACCGCAATATCGCCATACCGCCGGTATGTAACGCATAGCGCGGTATCGGGTTCATTACCGTGGTAAAATAAAAAAAGAATAAAAATAAAATAGATCTATTTTTTCTTCTTCTTCTTTTCGTGCTGTTTTGCCGACCTAAGTTCTAGGCCTACGTACATATGGTGTGATATGAAATGAAAAGTCTATCATAATAAACCCGGAATCAGTGAAGCTCAGTCTAATCATGTCAGCAATAATGTAAAACGAGCACAAACCAAATGGTTGCTGCTGGCGTGGTGGAACAGCAGCGGCTGGAGCCTTTTAATTTATCATATATGTTTGGCTAAGGCTCTCAGCATCAGCTATCTAGTATTTATCGTCAGTTAACTTGGAATTTATTTAATATGTGCGGTAATTATCGTCATACCGACGGTTACCACGGTAACAAAAATCCCATAGCACCCCAGCCCTACACCGAATATACAGTATGCTCACCTGCAGTACTTCAAAGATGGCTTTTTTGTATGTCGGCTTCTTGTTATAGGTTGGCTGGTGAAAGGCATTGCAAAAGGAGCTTAAAGGCATGAGTTTCTCTACACAGACCTGTGAGGGAGAGAACAGAAAAACGGAGAAATTAAACTTTTTTTTAGTACCTTTAAAAAAAGGAAAGGACAATTGTGCAGATGAGGTTATACAACATTCTGTCTTACAAAAACAGCCTGATAAAGTGTAAAACTACAAATCTAAAAAGAAAATTGAGTGAATGATGAGAAATATTTTGTCACACTCACCACTGAGAACTTTCGATCTCCATACCACATGACCCATCTGGTTCCCTCTGCAGCTCTACTCCGACCCGTCACGTACCAGGACACGATACAACCAGGCCACCAAGAGAACCCCCGCAGCTTCCCCCAAATTAGCTCTCCAATGCCAAAACCACGGCCATCCTGCAGACCGATATAATAAAGATTTCACATAACCACACCAACCAAACGGTCTAATTTAAAATACATTTCTAAAATGTCGCCTTAGGGTTGCTGACAGGCCATAGACACTAGTTTAAATGAACAAATATACAAATCATTTGTGATAATTCAAAATTGTGAGATTCGGGAGATTAGGTGAAAGATAATGAAATCCCATTTTCCCAATAGTCTCTATTGAAAAACTGCATTAGTCTAGTAGTCAGTGCCTGATAAATATCTTTGCTTAATACCTCCTTGTCCCTGTGTGTGTGTGTGTGTGTGTGTGTGTGTGTGTGTGTGTGTGTGTGTGTGTGTGTGTGTGTGTGTGTGTGTGTGTGTGTGTGTGTGTGTGTGTGTGTGTGTGTGTGTGTGTGTGTGTGTGTGTGTGTGTGTGTGTGTGTGTGTGTGTGTGTGTGTGTGTGTGTGTGTGTGTGTGTGTGTGTGTGTGTGTGTGTGTGTGTGTGTGTGTGTGTGTGTGTGTGTGTGGTTTTCTATTTTATTTTAGTTGGTGTTTTTAAACCATAGCACATGAAAAAATGTATATATATTTTACGGCAATTTATTCTTTGCTTTATTTAGATAGGAGAACATAGATAGACAGGAAACCAAGGTCAGAGAGAGAGAGAGAGGACATGATGGAAGTGTAATTCAAACTCTGGTCCTCCTGATGACTCACAAGGAGCATAATGGTCAGTGAACTAACTGTTTGTACCTCATATTCTGGCTCAGTGTCTGCAGATTTGGGGGATGTCTTCTCTCCCCCTCCAATGGCCATTGGCTCAGGGGTTGTGGCCACAGTAGGGGAGGCAGGGTCAGTGGGCTGCTGCTGCTGCTGATGCTGTGGTGGCAACGGTGATGGTTGTGATTGTTGCTTCTGCAGTGGATGGGACTGGGGCTGCCGCTGAGGTTGAGACTGAGGATGGGACTGAGGTTGAGACTGAGTCTGTGGGTAAGAATGAGGCTGAGGTTGATGATGAGAATGAGGCTGAGAATGAGGATGAGAATGAGACTGGAGTTGACGCTGAGAGTATGACTGGGGCTGCTGCTGTTTCTGTGGCAGAGGACGCTTGATCACTGAAACCTCTTTCTGGGGCTCTGGTTCCATCTCCTCATGGTCCTCATGGTCTTCTGGTTCCATCTCCTCATGGTCTTCCATCGCGTTCATCACTGGTACAAGCTTTTTCTTGTCTGCCTGAAAAGCAATCCCATGGACAACAGAGATGTCAGCTATGGAATGGATTGGAAACTGTGCAGAAAAAAAGGAACAGACCCTGAATTTGGTCCTGTCTCTTACATCAAAATCAGAATAGAAACGTAAATTCAGAGATGCAAAATCTAAATGGTTGCATGTGCTGTTCATACACTATTCTGTTAGCAGTGATACACAAATAGCATAAATAGTAGAGACAATTTATACTTAACCCATTCTGGGCGGGAACCCTGTTTGGTGTTTTAAGCATTAATTTATGTTATACTTTAGCTATTGAAAAATAACAGATCTACAAGCGGTGCCGTGCTACGAGCTTGTAGGCCTTTGTAGGCCTTTCAAATTTCAAATTTATATTCTTTCAGAGTGTACATTTTTTACTCTTAACTATCTTTGCTTCTGGCGTGTCCCTGGAACAACACATTTTCAGATGGGGGTCAGCGGCCAATTTCATATCGTTTTTGGGGTCCTTGACATGAAATAGTTTGAGAACCACTGACAGGATTTGGTGTCGAAATGGGTTAATATGTGCAAATGTAGGCTAGGCCATTCATATGAACCGCTGGACAAATCTATAACGCAAAGGCTAGCTTTCAAATGATAGAAACATCACTCCTTTTACCTTTTAAATACACTTACAAAACCTGTTAATTGTTTTGACATACCATTTTGAAGTAGCCATTTAAGATACCATTTCCCTCATGCTGTATAAATCTTCAAGACTTATCAACAGCACTGACCAACAAAGACAGCAGTAACTGATTTCTCTGTTTTCATGGTCTGAAGTGTTGATTATGGTTTTGCAAATATTACAGCGTTATATGCTACTTGTGTGAAATGCCCATCTTGGTTCAACAATTCTCTCAGTTTCACAACCCATGAATTTCCCTGTTTGCCTTTGTGTGGTAGAAGACTCATTGTAAGGCATATAGAGTGTAGATGGCAGAAGGCATAATGAACAGAATGGTACAGTCTAGAATGTCAAGCTACTAAAGCCTGAGCAAACACTCCTTTATCTCTGTCAGACTGTGAGACCTATTCATCAGCAGCAATGTATATAGTAACTCTATAGTTATGCATAGATGGCGGGAAAAACAAAGACATTGGAGAAAGTGAGAGAGGGCGATTGAGGGAGACATGAAAAAAGAACGTCCAAAAAATCCAAAAGCACTATTTTTGCATTTATTCAGTGGTTAACACATCTAAACCCTGGTGTTTGTTTTGCCTGTCCTGTTGATGGTTGACTATTTGCATGTCTGTCTGTGTCCGCTAGCCACAGACCGTGAAACTGTATTAAGGATGAATGTTTTCTGATTATGTTTAAAGGCCTTTCTGTTTGTGGGGTAGCTAGTGTATGACACTGATCATTGGACCGATTTGAACCCATGATGTCATGAGGTCTGTTCCCGTTTAGCATGCATACTAACCAGGCCTGCTTTTACAGTGTGGCTCCTAGGAGCTGAGCAGACTAGAAGAGGGTTTTTGTGACGCACTTGACATTTTCACAAATCTCAAAGTGCTACAGGGTTTAAAAACAATGGCATAAAAACTGCATGTGCGTCTCTCCAGATAATCTTGATAAGCGCTGGACCGTTCAGCACCAGACTTCTTGTGCATGCTGCCACAGAACAAGGAAGTATATCCCAGAATACTTTTAATGAATCTTATCCTGTATAAGTCAAAGTAGGTTGGAATGGATTGGGCTGAAACTTTGCTGTCATACATGATTGATGTCATAGACTGGCTTTGTTGTTGTTCTTAATACTATAAGAGGCATTTCTACACAGTAAAATCCACAGCATTTTACAATGCATGATTACAAGTATCCTGCTGTATGTGTGTCTTTACTGTATAAGGTGGATAGAGATAGTGGGACTAATACAGCCTTGAGTAAACATGTTTTTATCTGCGACTGTAAGGACCTATTCATCAATAACTGCATGTACAGTAACTCTATAGTGTCTCAGGCTTTGCTGGAAGCGAGTTCACTGGGTTTGTGGTACCTGACACTGAACCATTAAGCCTGATTTATACTCTGTTGCATGCTGGTGTTGTGCATCAAACATATCAGATCTACAAGCTCACACTGTGTCACGGTGCGACACGTTGTGAGCTTATAGATCTGATATTTTATATTAGATGCATGACACGATACGCATCAGAGGACGAGTCCCAGCCGTGATTTAAGCCCCTCACACACTAAATCCCCAACAGCTGCGCTCATTCTGATGTCTCTGTTTCTCCCTCTCTATAGTCTACACTCTAAAATGCACATGCACTCACTTTATTGAGTTTATTCATCTATCACACACTCCCTCCAGGCTCTTGTCTGTCACACACACACACACACTCACACACACACACACGCACGCGCGCACACGCACATGCAGTAGCCCACGGGACCCCCATAAGCGTCCATTTGTACAATCTCAGAGTGGTCCCAGGACCCAACAACAGTATATACCCGCAGTCACATGCAGTACGTAAACACATGCTACTCATAGTATTAGGCTCAACGTGTCTCCCCTGCACAGCTGTGCTCATGCCATTACTCTGTCCCCAAAAACATTCTCAGGTTTCTCTCTCACACACAGTGTTAATGGCCCAGGCCAGATTGACTGTGGGGAGAGATGGATGGTACTGTACAATATATAGCACGAGAGAGAGAGAGAGAGAGCAGAGGGGGAAATGAAGACAGAAGAACAGTGAGAGAGGGTTAGAGAAAGAGGGATAGATTAGACAGTATACATCAGGGCTACTCAACTTAAGATGGCTCAGGGCCCAGGGGCCACTAAGCAAAATTCCAAAAGTCCAAGAACCGCACGCTATGTGTCAGTATTATTTTGAAACGTTTACAAATGTATTGACTACACGGACTAGTTTAAAAATCAAGGAAACAGCCACATTTCCATCCTTGAACCAAACCTCAAACAAAAACATTGTGATTAATTCATTATGAAATTAGTCTTCTTCATTCACAAAATGTGAAGAGAACATAATGAACAGATTATCACAGGTGAATAAATAAGTGGTTAATACTCATGGGGCCACTTTCTCTTGGAACAAACAATACCCACAATCTTGTTCAAAACAATGAAAATAAATTACACATAGCTTGCGAAGTTAGTTCAGTCAGATATACTCGAGGGGTTTCATGCTGTGATACAAATACTCAAGGAGTTAATATGCTGCATTACTATGTGGGTGTATTCAGTGTGTGCAAGACCCACATGTCATTCGCTGATGTGGCAGTCAGCTGACCAATTGGGCGGGCTACTTAAGCTCACTAGACTCACTGCATGCTCTAGCTGTCGCCACATCTACCAGCGAGCCGCGGACGTTTCTGACTGTCTCCCAGGCGTTTTCGGCTGTCTCCCAGACGTTTTCGGCCGTCTCCCAGCTTCTTTTCCATTATTTTAGACAGCTGGTGGATGGAAATTAAGCTCCACCGCTGACTGCCGTGGGGGCAAGCGTTTCCGGGAATATGTCCGTCGCGGCAACCTGCCGCGGGGGTGGAGCTTCTTTTCCATCCACCAGCTGTCTAAAAACCCGGAAAAGAAGCTGGGAGACAGCCGAAAACGTCCGCGGCTTTCGGCTCAGGTGTGGGAACACTGTCTTCCTGCCTTCCTTCTGCTTATGGTTCCTGGTTGTTATATGATGTTTGCTCCCACCACCACCCCAGCACCACCGGTGGGCTCTGTTATTTATGTTCCCCATGGGGGGTTGTTATTGTATCTATTTCCCTGCTCTTAATGTTTAATGATGGTGTTTGATTGTGCCGAGCAGGGAGAAAAATGTAGGAGAGCCGAACGCTATTCTCATTCTACAATAAATATTGGTTAAATCTATTCGTGAGTTATGACTGAACTAATTATATTTCTATTGGTATGACCTTAACGGGCCGCAGATACATTAAGCAGTGGCTGCATGTTGAGTAGCGTGTGTGTGTGTGTGTGTGTGTGTGTGTGTGTGTGTGTGTGTGAGACACATTGTGAGCTTGTAGATCTGATATTTTTGATGCACGACACCAGTGTGCAACCAAGTGTAAATCAGGCTTAATAGTTGAGTGTCAGGTTGGTACCACAAACCCAGTGAACTTGCTGATATCGTTTACTCACTCTCTGATACAATTGTGTGTGTGTGTGTGTGTGTGTGTGTGTGTGTGTGTGTGTGTGTGTGTGTGTGTGTGTGTGTGTGTGTGTGTGTGTGTGTGTGTGTGTGTGTGTGTGTGTGTGTGTGTGTGTGTGTGTGTGTGTGTGTGTGTGTGTGTGTGTGTGTGTGTGTGTGTGTGTGTGTGTGTGTGTGTGTGTGTGTGTGTGTGTGTGTGTGAGAGAGACACCTGAATGCTGCTAATAGTTGCAACTAATACTTTGTTTAGGGATGTTCAGCAATAAAAATGCAATGCATGTACACAGTGCATACACCAAGGTCTGCAAATACTTTGAGTGTGCATATCCCTGGATATATGAGAGAGAGAGAGAGAGAGAGAGATCCAGTGTGTCTGGTTAACAATAAGGCCTTTAAGGGGGGGCTTGCTAGACAGCATGGGGAGGGGTTACGGCGTGCAGAGTAGAAACATGTGCTCTTCAATCAAGAGGCTCCACTGTGGTATATAAATATCAGTACAGTAGGCCTGGTTGGAAGTTCAAAGGCCTGGGCCATATGTGTTAGGCCTCTTGGCTCCAGCGCAGCCACACTGGAGTCAGTGTTATTCAGCCCTGCTTGGACGGTGCACATCGCACATGGCTTAACGAACTGCAAAAACGAACCCAACATCAGTTAGATTTGTTTAAATGTGTTGTTTTTGAGCGGTGCTAACCGCTGCAACGTGTGGCTTTGTGTGTTTGTCTATCCCCCGCATATACATCATCATATCGCAGGGGAAACGGATCTGTGCACCATCCATGCAATTCAGACCAACAAGCTGGAAAGGAGAGAGGCTGACAGACAAGTCAATTGTAGGAGAAATGATCCTGTTTGCTCTGAAGTGATTGCTTGTCATCTGCAGCAGGAAAGCTACTAAAGAAAAGCAGGAAAGATACTATAGGTTTTATGATACGTGTTTTGGTGTAAGGGTTTGACTCTGGAGGTACAGCCTAGGGTTACTACTCCACTATTGGAACCAATGGGAAAGTGACATAGAAAATGCTGGGGGGGTCATAGGAAGAGGGAGGGGGAGAGTACAGTGGCTATAAGAAGCAGATATTTGTCTCTGGCTTTCTTCCCAGTTGTAAATGCCCCCTTTTGGGGGCCTCACAGTGTGAGCTCTGCTACACCAGCAAGACAGGCTCTCTGGGTCTGAGGGGGAAAATAGCAAAGGAGGTTCCCGGAGACACAATGCCGTCTTTATCATTTACGCACGCCTGCCTGTCACTGACAGCTTCAGGAATACCAAGCACTTACATAACCTGTCAGTCTGTGTCGAAAGACAAAGGCAAACAAAAAAGACACCACACTTGGGATTATTACATACAGAAGAGTCTCTGTTGTCACAAATAGCTCAAGATTCAAACCAACAAATTGTTATTCCTGGACAAGAGCCTGGTTAGAGAAATGACTACAATGGAAACCTACCTACTGTACATACAGTAATAGTGGGCTTTTGCTGCAGATTGAAGAACAGTGAAAACACAAGTCTTCTATTCCGTTGGCAGAGTGCAGAGACATGTTGGGTGCACAATAGGGGCTAATCTGACTTAGAGCTCTGTACAGCATGATACCCTGAGGGCTCAAGGGGTGATGGAGTGCATTGGGAGTCAGTGGAAAAAGAAAAGAAGAGAGAAATTGGTGGAGTGTAGACATTTGAACACATGTATTTTGGGACATGTTATTTTGGAATATGTTGGGAGATGGGGGAGAAAGAAATACAGTGACATCCAGTCAGAGCTGAATTAAGCCCTAAAGTGCCTTTCCGCTCATACACAACACTTAATGGTATATAGAGTTGACTATAGCAACACAATGGTTAATTCTTCTTTTATGAGGTGAACACCTGCAGTTGATTTCATGGCCTTTCTCCTGACTACACCAACAGGTATTTTCACAATAATCAAAGTTGTTACTCTGATTGTAGTGATGCTGGTCACGGATGCTAAGCCCCATTGCTACAGAGTAGCATAGGTAGAGTTGTTATTATATATCTAGTGAAGACAGCAGGTACTGTACAAAGACTGCAGTCATACAGTAGAAAGAAAAATCATGAATATTCTTATATTGAATTCAAGTATATTTTGAAGGGGAGACACATTTTTAAGGGGAAAGCTTTATCAGGTATAATGATGAACATTACTTCATTATACCATATGACAGCCGGCCTTTGAAGTCTTACAAAAGATTTTGACCTTTGAATACAGTATTCTGTCATGCGCATCAAACAAGAAAGACGCTGCAGGGGACTGTGTGGCTGTTTGATGGATTATACAGTGAGATATGACTTCAGTGCACTCACTTCCATAGGACCAAGCTCGTCTTTACGACACAAACAAATAACCTCTTCAAGTTATGACAGATGGAGCTAACAAACTGGACTCATTAGAACCCATTAACGCTGGTCTCGAAAAAGGTTCTTTCAAGCGTAAAATATAAGCTAGCATTCCTCAAGATCTGTTGTGTGCAGCAGTGTAGCTATTGCATTCATTAAGGCAGATTTTAAGCACTGGTCCGCACAAAAGGCACGGCGTATTTCATTTATAGCCTTCTTGGGGGCGGGGGGGGGGGGGGGGGGGGGGCGAGGGGGTCAGAGAAAAAGAGGCCATCTGGTCTTCATTGTGTTATATCCTTTTAAGAGATAATTAGGAATATTACAGGGTCAGCCATGAATACATAAACATAATTCCCCATGAATCCACAAGTGGCATTGTTAAAATAGCTCCCCAAGGAGTTTGCCTATATGGCTCCCAAAAGCTTTTCAAAAGGTTGTTAAGTAATCCCTTTAGTGCTCCTGTGGTTATAGACCTACTTAATGTAGAAACAGAGGGGGAAACGCACCATTCACTCTTCAAAGAGAACAAAGTACAAGGTAATTACATGATTTCGGTGACTGCTGGGTAACAAAACAGGACTTTCAGGCCTACGAACTTTCTCCTAGTTCTTATAATCAATATATCAGATAAAGACCCAGGTCAGCGTGAGTTCAAAAGACTAAATCATTTGTCATGTGTTCTAACACCTCAACTTACTAGACTACCGGAGCACAGAGCAAATCATAAGAATAATTTAATGTTAGTCTAATACAGTTTTGTTATCTCCAAAACAAATAGGCCTATGTTATGTTACGTAAGATGAAATCATGTGATTGCTCTACAAATATTTGCCGTAAACACACTTGATCTAAGAAATCAACATTTCTTGGCCCCGTTGTAAAATAGGAAATACTTTCTGCACATTCCCCCCCATGGGATCACTCTAACCCCCCCCCCCCCCCAAGCAACTTTTCCCCTCAGCACATCTGCAAACGCCTGCACTCACTCACTCACCCGCTCATTCTTTTTTTTCTTTTTTTTTTAAAGAGACGGTTTCCCTTTAAGCCGTGCAGAGAGCAGATGGTCCATAACAACTCGTGGAAATACCTGAAGTCAGCATATTCTCCCTCTCGCTGTAAGCAGGCTAATCACACATGCACACTTTCCTACTGTGTTATCAAACAAACAATGCATTGCACATACCCATACACGCCGGTGCGCGACACGTCTAATCCAATGTGTCGGGATTGGAATTTTTTTTGCCCCTCAGCTCTCCTAAGGGGTAGGAGAGATTGCTTCAGAAAAAAAAAGAAAGCATGAACATTTCTTTGTCTGAGAATTCAGGGTCAGGTGATTCCAGACAGGAATTCTGGTTGGCTAGAGAGGACTTGCAAAATGTTGGCAGCGATCCAAGAGGCTGTCTTGCTTTGCGAGAGCAAGCAGGGCTGGAAATTTGCTGCAAACCTCATCTTCACCCTCATATCCATAACACAGAGTTTATTTCCATAGCTGGGGGAGGGGTCAGGAAGAGAATGGGGTGGGAGAGAGTGAGAAGTGGGAGAAGTCCACTGTAACACAAGACACGTAAAAAGAGTGTTCCCATTCCCGGAGGGAAGGCGCGAGACAGCAGGGTTTCAGACCTCCTGAAACTAACCCATTCAGGCAAAATGTCCTCACAGACCCGACTGCCCCAGCAACATACTCACAGACCCGACTGCCCCAGCAACATACTCACAGACCCGACTGCCCCAGCAACATACTCACAGACCCGACTGCCCCAGCAACATGCTAGAACAGACCCGACTGTCCCAGCAACATGCTAGAACAGACCCGACTGTCCCAGCAACATGCGAGAACAGACCTGACTGCCCCAGCAACATGCTTGAACAGACCTGACTGCCCCAGCAACATGCTAGAACAAACATGCTCTGTAGGCACAGAGCAGAATCAAGCCCAACTTTAATCTGCACCGTTTCGAGGTCCTCTAGAAAAGGGCTGCAACGACCAAAACATATCAATCCTTGATTTAGATGAAAGCGTGTAATGAGCCAAATAACAAAAAGGGGAAGCAACAGACAAGCTTGCACAGAATATGCATCTTTGCAACAAGAAAAACTGAAAAACAACCATTTTCGATATTCTATTTGTAGAGAAAATCCCTCTCTATGTGGAAGATGTGAAATGCCTATTTCCTCCCTGTATTTCACAACATTTCACTTGTGAGACCCCAGCATGTCCTGCTAATTTGGCAATATTTCCTTACTTTAGACACTTTAACGGCTTCTCCTCAAGCCTGTTCCAACAGAGTGTGTGTGTGTGTGTGTGTGTGTGTGTGTGTGTGTGTGTGTGTGTGTGTGTGTGTGTGTGTGTGTGTGTGTGTGTGTGTGTGTGTGTGTGTGTGTGTGTGTGTGTGTGTGTGTGTGTGTGTGTGTGTGTGTGTGTGTGTGTGTGTGTGTGTGTGTGTGTGTGTGTGTGTGTGTGGTAGAATTCTTGTTACTATGGAGACAACTCATTATGTAACACTCAAAGTCGCTCTACATCACATTAGGAGCAGGAGTAATATCTATCATGACTAGCCGTAGTAGTGCAGGGGTTGGGCAGGCGAGTTGGAAACAGTACATTCACGAGGATTTACACACGTGTTGTTTTTGGGAACAGTTATTAATGGTCTGTAATGAAACCACGCTTTGCACCCATATTCAGTGAGACTTAAGACTGGCTATGTGTCGTGATCATATAGTGGGATAAAAACATTGTTCCATCTTATTGTTCACCGGCGTTGATACATCCTGTTAAAATTACATTTAACTATTGATTTAGCTGTGCAAACATATTTTAATAGGAACCAGAGTGCTACAACAGTACCCAGTAAAACATATTTTTAATAGGGTTAATAGGAACCAGAGTGCTACAACAGTGCCCAGTAAAATCATCAGTGTTAATTTGTCAAAAGGAAACATTTCCTGTCATCGTACAGTGTTGTGAGAAGAAAGCCATGTGTTGTCGAAGGAACAAAACCTTTAGGGAACGACGTTGTGCATTTGCCAACAATAGTTATAGCACAAAGACAGGAAACCCATGAACCGAGTGAACCAAGGCCCCCACACAAAGCCAATGAAATAAATGGTACCTTCATGTGATATCAAATGACCCATCAAATACACTTGGACACAAATGCACTATGGTGCCGTACTCTTAACCCTAGTGATTCACAACCCATGACCACAGTGGCGGAAAGTTCTTATAACGGCAGGGGGTTCATGCAGCCCCCCCCCCCCCCCCCCCCCAGCGGTGGAAAAAAACGAGTTTTGTTTTTTCGGTTGGTACCAACACCTATCTTGCCCAAGCGGCAAGCGCCCCCAACCCCCTAAAGGTAGGCCTATATGTGACTACGTGCATGACAACATGACCACTGGGGAAGGGAAATTTCAGTGGACAGTGGGTGCATACTGCATATTGATATATTTTGCCAAAATGCCAGTGGGTTCAGTCGCGCTTTTGCCAAAATGCCAGGGGGTTCAGTCGCGCCTCTGAACCCACGGAGTTTCCGCCACTGCATGACCAGCCAGCACGCCAACTTGAATCCTCCTGCACAATTCTAGCCCTAGAAAGGCAAAATGGCAAACAGCTTTTTGTGTTTCTGAGTGTCAAAAACTAGGCTTTTCAGTATAATATACTGAAAAGCCTAGTATATTATACTATAGTCCATTGTACTGTATACATTACATGCCATAATATTTTACACTGTACCCACATGATCTACAATTATCCACTTCTGTACCAACAATCCTTTTCGCAGGATAGGAAATAAACTTTGAGGTAGATTTTCACCCTGCCTTTTTAGTACTTGTGAAGTTACTGTTCTTATTCATAATCCTTATTTCCTACTGAGGAACAAATAGGTTTGTTATACGACAGTACTGTCTAGCAGCCCCTAAGACAGTGGCCAGGACCCAGAAGGGGTACTCACCTCCATTTTCCACTTGGCCAGCCATTCCTCCCTGGTCCTCTTGCTAATGTAATAAGGGTCACCAGCCTGGAAGGTTACTCTGGGCATGGGCCTCTGACGAAGGCTGATCTCCCCACCAACTCCCCCTCGCAGCCTCCCCCGATCTCCCTGTTTAAAGGGATAAATAAAAATAGATAGAGAAAATAAATAAATCTGAATCTTTTTTTTTGGGAGGGGGTTGGGGGGTGGGGGGGTTCTGTGACAGACTCTGAGAGGAGGTGGTGAGTTTTGCTGCTAAACTGAAGCTATCTCTGAAGCAGCTGAGGTAGACTCTTGTTAAAGATTCACTGATTTGTTCTATGGTTGAGGCGCTGGAGGGGAATGTCTAACCTGTAAAGAGATGATGACTCACATGTTGAGCCCCCTGTTGCTGTCAGCTTGTGAGTTGTCAAGCGGCAATGAGTAAGGCCACAGTGTCTATTAACAGCACTCGCCCTGGCACTGTCTCAAAGTCACCAGAGCCAGCCGATGTCAGGGCCTCCCAAGTGTATTTGATATTTCAAATCTATACGCCACTAGGTACCATTTCTTTCACAAGTCCAAGGTCATGTCAGAGCTTAAGCTGGTGTAGTGACAAACCCACACAGTGACAATCGGAAGCAGCCTACTTCTTAAAATTGAGGTGAAAAGTAAGTACACAATAAAATCCTCCCTTAATTTATACATTCAAACTCTGAGCCTTATGGGTCCATTTGGCTCCATTTGTGAGTTAAATGAACACTGAGGATATTACTGTGTACAATGTACATGGAATGTCTGATTACCCCAGTTTAGGTCATCATACCAAGCCATAAACATGATATAGTATATCCATTATGGAACAATAACCATTACCAGTTCATCCTTTGGTATAAAGAGCAATGCCCAGATCTAGGAAATATACAGTAGAGAATGATAGATGGATGGATAGACAGACAGACAGACATTTATTGATCCCAAGGGAAATTCTGTTGTCAAACAGAAGCAGCACCGCTTGGTAAGGATTAAATAAAGATACAGGTAAAGGTAGAGAACAAGTGCAGTACAGAATAAGTAGTAGAGTAACAGTAATTAAAAGAGTATACAAATATAGACAGTATAACTGTTGTGATTTGACTTAACATCTGACCAGGCCCTCTTTGCCTGGACTGATCGAGTAAGCATGATGTAATAAGCCATCAGTAGATAGAAATAGAGGCATAGGACCATAGGTATCTTCTATCACCAATAAAACCGCCATATATACATTTAAAGACCTAAAGACTGACCTGGCAGTCTGCACTTGGACTGACCATATTAGTATGAACTGAAGGGAAGAAAAGTATATCACGACAATTCTTTCAATATCAATATTATATCACGATATCTTCTCATGTATCAGAAATCACGTCGAATAATCTCATTGATGGTGTCAAACGGAACTGTGATTTTCAACTGACATCCTCAATTGTTTACAGACTTACTGTTTAAATGTATTAATTTAGAGTACTGTTTACCACGATATAAAAAAGTCCCACACAACAAAATCCCACTGATAGTTGATAACAAATCTATACAATGTATACGGTATAGGCCAGACTTTCTCTGTTGGTGTCATTTTATCAGCCAAGAACATAGGTTTCCTCCGACCATCCTTTGTCAAGTACACTGTCTAGTGTTGTGTTTAACCCACTGCGTCTTCATCCACCCCCATCACAAATGATGATGAGTAATTGTTGGTGTACACTAGCCCTGAGGTGGATTTTCCTTGACAGCAAATTAACACTAGCATCACAACAGTAGTCTGGTGAATGTAGGCCCTGGAGGTGGCTTGTCCTTGACAGCATATTCACAATAGCATCAGCCAGGGAAAGAAGACATAATGAAAGAGAATTCTTACCTCGTTCTTGACCACATCTCTTCCGTCATCCTCCTTGCGTTCCACATCTAGAGGGAAGACAGTGAGACAATTGATGATCTGAATCATTCATAAGAGACTGGAGAAGCTACAGGTCACATCAATTATACCTAATCTAGATCATTAAGCTGAGGAAGCCACCCTTTTAATTAGTAAATAGACATAAATTATACAGGACTGTCAAGCTCAAGTCTTTATCATCCTTAAGGCTATTAACATCATGCTATGATGAAGTTACTTTACAGTAGGGCTGCTCAATTAACTTTATAACGGTAGAAGAATACATTCAGAATATGATAATTGGCCAATAAAGGAATTAGATTTTTAGTGTATTGCAGGGCTATCTCCTTTAACCCCTCGCACCTCAATGGTAGGGTGACTTCACGTTATGTGGGACTGCTATACTTCATAATAAGGATTTTATGGAAAATCAATCAATATCCAAAAGTGATCTTGAGTTGTTGCTAGAACACACCTTGCCACTAAACAATGGTTTGGATTCAGTTCAGCAGCACATAAACATTAGATTTCTCATTGATAACGGATTTTTAAGTAGGTAACTTGTGCTACTGGATCATAATGACTATTATAACTATTGATTGACACACACACACACACACACACACACACACACACACACATGGTATAGGCTTAAAATAAGGCCTACAAGCATTTTCAATCTGTCTGAATTATTAATTCTTGTCTAATTTGTCGATTAGTAACAGCTGTGTTGTCAGTGTCACTGAATCTCTGTTGTTATCCCATGATGCACTCATGGCAGAAAGTGTGTTTATTTTTTAACAATGGTATTGGGAATGCATTGGGGGATTATGTGGTGGGCCTTTACTGTATGTGTAGCGTTGTGTCATGGTGTTCATTTGGTGATTTACTTTGATATATATCTTCGGTGTAACTCAGGTGAAGCACACCCTCTCTTCCTCTCTTGAATAGTAGTGTGGTAGGGTTGTGTGAATTTGCCACAACAAATAGCCATGATACATTTACGCTTTGTTATGTGAGGAAGAAAGCTGATGTAGAAGGTCACACAGTGCATTTTGAGCTTGCCCCAGTGCATGTACTGGAGGGTGCCGTACGAGCTAGTGGGGTCCTTGAAATTCAAAAGGTTGAGAATCACTGCTCTTAAATGACAACTTTCTTTTATTTTCAACCAAAGTTCATGTTTTAGGTTGTTATTAGAGAAAGTAGAAGATGAGTGTTCATTTTTTGCTTTCTTTCGTTTTAGCGATTTTAGCTATTTTTGACAGGGTGGCTAAATATGTACTTACTATAGCCCTACTAGACCCTGCAGGGAAGTACAGGCCACAGTAGTTGTTTTCCGTCTGTCTGAAGGAACATCTGACTAGGGGGCTGCTATACTATGTGTCATATGCTCAATATGTCAGTTTGTCACCTCCCCCTTCACATTCAACCCGTAATCTTTTGTGGCCATAGTAGGACTATAGTAAATAATAATAAAGAAATCACCGTAACATTTTGTAAAAGAAAAACAATTTAAAATACATATTTAGCGACTTGTTTGAATGCCCCTGCCCCATGTCAAAAATAGCTACAAACATTATAAACTAAAGAAAGCGGCAAATAAAAAAATATTAACCCTCATCTTTTACTTTCTCTAATGACAACCTAAAACATGAACCTTGGTTGAAGTTGTTCTTTAAGGCAGGGGTTCCCAACCTTTCTATTACCACGGTCTGGCTGTTCGGACCGGCATGGCTGGGGTGTAGGGGGACGGGGGTGCGTCAAGGTCGCGCATCATCGTACCAAAACACGGAAGACAGTTGACTGGCCTCAAGTAGCCTACCCGCTGCTATATCATATCACAAAATAATGTTATATCATTGTCATTGACCATATCATTGATCCTGGTGACGCACAGTTATAGATTAACGGTCGGGAAAACTTGGGATTCCCTTCTCGCGTACCATAGTGGGACATGTCCCGCGTACCAGCACAGGTACACGTACCAGTGGTTGGGAACCTCTGCTTTAAGGTGTCTCTCTCTCCACAAAACGGACTACTTCACACACTACTTCAAACTGCTACTCTGTTGTAGTCTGTTGGCATTAGTTGGCATTTAAAAGTCAGAACGACAGCACATTGCATTCAGATGACACCTCCAAACCATCACACCAGGAGGCAAAAGTAGCTTGCAACACTAGTCTGCCAGTGTTGCCAGGTCTGCTTATTATAAGCGACTTTGGGCTTGTAAAGTCGCTTGTAAATATTCATAGTTGCAGGTTGATTTAGTTTGGGCTTATTTCTGAAGTGTAGTTGTTTATTTGGGCTTGCTTTCAAGATTATTTTTTTAAATAGCTGAAACCGGTCGCTTCATAGACCTGGTCTAGTTTCACTCACAGAATCTGGCATTAAAACAAAACACTTTTCATCAGCCCAGGGCTATCGATGGGCTTAGCATATATATATATATATATACATACACATACACACACACACACACACACACACACACACACACACACACACACACACACACACATTTCTTTGTACAATTTAAGCATTTAGCAGACACTAATCCAGAGCAATTTACTCTTTATGGTCCTGACTCCTGCCCGATAAAATAAAGTTCAAATAAGTAAATAAAGGCTTCCACTAAGAGAAACCGACAGGGTGCAGGACCTATGTAGGCTTAACGTCCTCTACTCTGTTCTAAATCCTCCGTTAAACTCTGCTTGATCACAGTGAATTTAGGATCACATTGCACACGCAGGTATACACTAGGTGGTGAGTGCCATATTTGGGTTTGATGCAACCCAGAAGGCATGGAGATGCTGCCCAGGTTATGATGAGTGTGGAGAGCGGCCAAGTTTACTTTGGCAAATATCACACCTCTGACCCTACATCCCTCTTTTCGAGAGCTGCAGCTGGCTGCCATTAGCATGGTCCCTCCCACACACCCTTGACACTGAGCAGAAAAGGCAACAACATACTGCTTCGTTTGTGTGACTTTGGGGGGCACATATAATCTCCACACCAATCTCCCATGGCAGGAATCAGGATCAAGCTATGAGCGTCTTATAGTCCAGTGTTTCCCAAACAAAAACAATTACCCCTATATTTTGTTCTCGGTGTGGTCTCGATCTAAAAGGTTTGGGAACCACTGATTTGAGTGTTGAACTTGCAGCGCGGGCACAGAGGATGGTGTTTGGTCTTTATCTGCCAATAACCATGTCATTTTGAATATTACAATCCTGGTTTGTATGTTAAAATAATTTCCACCTTTAAAGCTTATAAAAATACCATGCATGTCTCAATCTGACTGAGGTTTTAGATTGTTTAATAAACCATCCAAAAGTGGGGAGCTGCACATATCATATATCAGCCAGGTACTTACACATGTACTAACTGCTAAATCTATTAGGAAGCTACAAAAACTACAAACTAGCGGGAGAGTGTATAAACCGTCAAAAATAACAGCAAATATTCCAGGCTCTACTGAAATTTGTACCTAAACCACAGTGTAATAAAAAAGAAAAGGCTTTACCGCAATAAAATCTTAGAATGTCGGGGATTTCCTATTAACTCAAGCCATGATTCTGTAGGTCCCTAACAACAAAGGCATGTTATTCATTCTTGAACATCATTGTTTTCCTGTGTTCAGCGGAGCAGAGAGGTTAGCCAGGGAGCATGGAGACAACTCAACTGAAACACTATCAAACAGTCAGGATTCATGATTCATGAAATTTTATTTTTTCGTCTTTCCTTTTTCCCTAGAGCAGCAGGAGGAAGGAAGCCAAAATCACATCTTATCACAAACTGCCCAAGAAACGCATACCGGTAGCTACTCTCGGCTAGGCGTGTAAAGGTATACCGTATATTACCGCGGCATAAACAGCCAAGGTATTGATACTGTGTGATTTCCGAGCTCATTGCTCAAATTATTTTATTATTTACTTTAATATGAGCAATTATGTGCATATGCTGCACAACTTGACTGATTTCGTCGACTAAATCTGCTATTTTCAGCAAGTGTAAAAACAGTCATTGCGACGGCAACAAGGCCCGCCAAAATACATTTTAGTCGACTAAATCAACTGTAGATTTAGTTGACTAAAATCTTATGATATTTAGTCGACTAAAACTAGGCTAACAATAAAACATTCCAGGTGACTAAAATGTGACTAAAACTAAATGAAAACCATTCAAGACTATGACTAAAATCAGAATTTGCTGTCAAAAACAACACTGAAATAAAAGAAATGCCCTTCTGGGCACAGGTCTCCACCAGGAGGATTGTGTGTGTGTGTGTGTGTGTGTGTGTGTGTGTGTGTGTGTGTGTGTGTGTGTGTGTGTGTGTGTGTGTGTGTGTGTGTGTGTGTGTGTGTGTGTGTGTGTGTGTGTGTGTGTGTGTGTGTGTGTGTGTGTGTGTGTGTGTGTGTGTGTGTGTGTGTGTGTGTGTGTGTGTGTGTGTGTGTGTGTGTGTGTGTGTGTGTGTGTGTGTGTGTGTGTGTGTGTGTGTGTGTGTGTGTGTGTGTGTGTGTGTGTGTGTGTGTGTGTGTGTGTGTGTGTGTGTGTGTGTGTGTGTGTGTGTGAGAGAGAGTGAGAGAGTGAGAGAGAGTGAGAGTGATGCGACTTGGCCTGTTGTAGCGTAGTAGTTTTTCAAAAGTCGGCCTCTTGTTGTGTGCAAATCGACCGGGTTAACGGTGCCGCACGCACGGACGGACGCCTTCGGCCTGGTGGAGACAACTACAGTATAACTGGACTCAGATCTGGGTGTGGCTGCGCACCTGTTGTGCATGTCATAATCTCACACCATGAAATACCGCGGTATACAGTATTTAGTTTGTACCGTACCATACTAAAATCTCATACTGTTACTTGCCTACTCTCGGCTCAAAGTATTTAACCGATTAGCGCTGTTTTATAGTTTATCATACAGCGAAATTAGCAGATCTACAAGCTCACAACATGTCGCGACTCGCTACGTGTGAGTAGATCCGTTATTTTGGAAAATAATTAAAACACCAGGTTGAATGTGGTTAACTTGAAAGTAATCAAGTTCTGTTTCCAGCACTGTGTGAACTCGGAGAGAGAGAGAACACCGTCACACTCTATATACAACTATTAAAGTAGCGGTGTCTAGGGCTGTCACAATTATGACATTTTACTTAATCATTAATCGCTCAAATAATTGTGTTTAACAATTTAATTGTGTTTCTGTCGTTGAACATTATTGGAACATTATGAATGAAAATTACATTGGCTTTCAGGCTTTGTGAAACAAAAGGTGTACAGGGCAGATATGACAAATAACTTACATAATTTAATAACTAACTGAATAGTGGAAATGGGGAAATGCGGCGTGTTGGCGCTGTCTTTGAAGCACCCTACAGGCCTGTCCAAACAATGGACCGCTCTCTTAACAGCCTATTCTAGTTTGTTCCATGTGTAGCATGCACCGTCCAACCCTGCTCTCTCTTTTTCCATCCCTCTATCCCCCCCCCCCCTCAATGGGAATAAGTGACTACATAACAATTCGCTGAGGCAGTCAGTGTGTATATGTATGCGTGTGTATGGGGGGTTGGGGGGAGTTACTTGCCAAGGTCGTTGGGTTTGTGAGAAGAGCTGGCTTGCATTGCCCACAGAGACTATACCTTGCCAGTTTGACTGTGTTCCAGCTCTCGTATTGCTAGCGCTCGGTTCCACTCCAGCCGGCGCTCAAATCCTTCCTGTGCCCTCCAGATGGATCGATCCACCATGCTGCCCCCTCAGTCTCTTAACGCTCTGTCATGGGGTGCTGTCTGTCTGTCTGTCTGTCTCTCTCTCTCTACACAAATTAATTTAGTGACTGTACTGACGTCGCCCCGCATACTGTACGTGAACGTGCAGTGTGATATACTAACATGTAATTAATAAGAGTCTGTTGATTACATTTCGGTTAAATATGTAAATCTGTAGCGTGTCTACGTGGATGCATGGAGCCAATTTAGAGTGTGGTCTGCAAGGACCATTGGGCTCTGGGGTTAATGAAGTAATTTAGAGTTCAATCCACATTTTCTGTGTGTGCGTGTGCGCGTGCGCGTGTGAGAGAGAGACACCGCACTCACAGCATGCATAGATCAGGTTAATACAGAGTGCAGACTTGGTGTGTAAGAGCTCTGGGCACAGTGCCATCCACCTGGAAGCCCCCACCCCACCCGATCCTATTTGATGCACAGACACATGAACACACACACACACACACACACACACACACACACACACACACACACACACACACACACACAGACAGCAACCAAGTGGCGGCCACAAGAGAGACCTGCTGACTCCCTGCACTCGGCAAAGACGGAGGCACGTTGCCAGGAGACGGCTTGCCTCACTCTACCCTGGGTTTTATTTACTGCACCACTCATCAAGGTCACTGCCTAAGCGTCTCTCCGCGGCAGTGAGAGAGAACACGTGGCTGACTCTCTTATATTCAGTAAGAGAGAGACTTGTATGTAAGACAGAGATATGGCGAGAGGGAGACGGAGAGAGAAACAGCAGGTCTAACGGCTCAGCTCAAAACATTACCGGTATATATTGTGCATTCGAATAAGGTTTTAGTTTTGTGCGCTGATCCAAAAACATTATTGCCATGATGAGTGAATATAATATGTTATACTGGCCCAATGGAAAGTTGATCTGCAACGCTGGCGTTGTACGTGACACACACATACTGTAAGTCCTAATTATATAGGATCTCTAGGTCTGTTGTTCATTTGCAGCTCATGGTTCATCATTGTGCATTTGTCATCACCCACCCTTCCCTTGGCTTAAACTATGTTGATTGTGGCGTGTAAACACAACATCCTCCCTGGCTCAATGACACCAATAGTGCACCCCTACTGTCCAAAGGGTGACGCCCAGACACATCTCAACTAATTAAAATAAGAAAAGACAAGCAGAGGGACAGGGTCTCTGCGGATGCAGTCTAAACATATTGTATTTTGGAAATCCTATTCACTTGCTTGAACAATGGAAACAGCGTCAGACAGAATATGGAGAAAACTGAGCCAATAACTCACATTTTGTCGGGCGCTCCAGTTTCCGTCTGCCTCGTTTCTTGTGCGGGGTTGCCAGGCTGTCGTCCTTCCCGTGAGAATCCTGCTCCTCGCGGCTGGCTACAAGGAATCCGTTCTCCAGGGAAGGGCGCTCTGATCCGTGCTGACCCAGTGAGCCGTCTTCTGCCCGGCAGGGAGTGTCTCTAGGCAGCCCATTCTCCACTTCCCTTTTCTCCTGTTTGGGGAAGCAGGCGTCGGACGTCCTGTCTCTGTGCCCGCCCACGTCTCCATTGTGGACCTGTGCCATGGACGGCCTACCCAGCCCTGGATGGCAGTTACCCAGACCGATGCTCTCTGCAAAGGAGCTGCAGCCCTCCACCTGCAAGCACCAGGAAAATAATAGATGGTGTATATATTAAGATATACTGTATTATGTAGATTAATAATGTTTGACTTTTTTATATTATAAATAATATAAGTATAACTAAATATTGCTTTAAGGAACCCCCCACTCGGTAATTGCATTAACCAAAAAACATAACTGTTCGGAAGTGGCAAAGAGCACTGCTCCAGCGAATTAGTTTGTTGTGATAAATGGAAATAACTACTGCTGCTGAGTCACTATTAATATTCTTTTATACTTACTTAGTTGTGTGCTGACGTGCAACCAAGTGTAAATCAGGCATAACTTGATGCCCACTAACGTGCTGTCCCTACAGTGCTCTCCGCTAACCTGTTGCCCATGCGTGATGTCTATGTCCGAGCATAGACATGGTAACGCCCCGCCTGCCTCTGATTGGCCTACAGACACTGCCCGTCTTGCCTGTCCTCCGAGATGCAAGGGTACTCCGTGGTGGGAAATAATACAGTACAAGAGAATGACAACAGTAACTTGTAACTTCAATTTTTGTAGAAGAGCTCCCGACCGGATCATACAGACTTTTGAAACAGAGACCAGGCTTTACTCCGAGGTGGTGGATACTGAGATACTGGAAACAGGGAGAGAGTGACAGCAGTATCAGTGCGGCCAAGGGAGTCAAACCCGGGTCTCACTGGCATCAGATTCTATGTGGTATGTGCCTTAACCGCTTGGCTATCAGCGTCCCTTGTGGCCACCATTAAACGAGTTGCCCACACTAATGTACTCAGCTTTTAACCTGCAGGGACGCAGGAGAAGAGAAAGCTGTTTTTTTTTTTTTGTACCATGGCCATCTGTCAGGTGTACATATCATTATACCTGTAGCAGTAAATCACCGTTTGATATAATGAAGAAGACATGCTGCAGCTGCCAGCGGTTATGACACATCATTGGATTTGGATCTACTGCAGAGGGCTTTGTAGTATACAATCCCAGGATTTACAAGGTGTCATCGAGAAGCCTTGAAGATTTTTTTTATCTGAGAGAGTGGCTCGGGAAAGAAAATTCCCATTGTCGATGTGTCAGGGTAAGCCCTTTATAGGTTGATGCCACAGCAAGAGAGGGGAAATGGACAGCTTGACAGAAAGTGGTACATGTAGGCCTATATCATCGTTGTTGGGCAGAATCCTTGTATCTCCATCTCTCCATATTTTTTTCATCGTTCATAAATTAATGCTATTTATTGGACATTCTTTAACCACTTAAGCCCTATTTTATACTTCACTAGAGCAGTGCCCACTGGACTACTTGGAACGATGCAAGTTGGAAATGATGCCCCACCCAGTTATGTCTGTGTCCCTTTTATGCCCATAGTTCTTTGTCAGGCATGGCCAAATATGGAGTCTATGCAGATGTCAGAACACCATTGTGATGTCAGAACAGGCCAGCTCCATATATGGAGATCTAGGGGTGATCAGCTGTGCTCAATTGGCTAATTTGGGCCTTGTCCAGAGCCCGGGCAGGGGCCCTGTCCAAAGCCTGGGCAGGGGCCCTGTCCAAAGCCTGGGCAGAGCCTTTTGTGGTGGTTCAGGACAACCGTGTATCTGACCGGGCACTGCACTCCCTGTGGTGGTGTGGGATGCATGTGTCAAATTTGAAGTCGGTGGGGAGAATGGTTCCCGAGTTACGTGAATTACAGACGTACACACGTACATACACACAGAGACGTGGTGCATTTATAGATAGATAAAAGACAAAAGTAGCAAAAATACTGATCTACGACTATGAGCTCACAATGCATTGTGAGCTTGTAGAGCGGCTATATTTGCCTATAATGTCATGCTCAGATGGGGGGCACCAGGTTGAAACCACAGTCATAAGTCCGTCAGTGGGTTTTATAAATATTTATTTAACCACTGAAATGCTTTGCAAGAGCTTGTGACAAAATAATAACTACATTTGTTCCATTTGTTCTATTTTTCCCTTTCCTGAAAAGTAACAGATTCTACCCGAAAGCAACGATATGCAACTATCTCATATAGTGCACAGCTGTGTCTGGGGATAATCAGAAACTGTGCCTTGACTTTACACTTATTAGTCAATGAATTGAGGAATTTCCCACCTTGCTCCATTTATAGGAAGCCATAAACTTCAAAGCTGTGTACATAGCTCTGCGGTACGCCAATTAAGAGAGGCAAATAAAGGATAACGTACGAGTTCTGTACAGTATACAGACTAGAGTACAGTACGGAGCTTCCTGTAACCGTGTAGTTTCTTTGTTACAGCAAGACACAAATATGAAAAGAATGCTGGCTATTTGACAGGAGGGTCGTCGTCGTCTAACCTGAGTCGTCCCCCCCCCCCCCTCTTAGGTCTGTTTAGTTTGGAACGCCCAGGAAACTATAGTTAATTCTATGGAGAGCATTTACCCAACTCCGAGAGACAATACTATTACTCAAAAGAAATAAAGAAAAAGGTATTTTAAATGAGAAAGACAGAGATTCATCACTTGCACAACCCTTTCACCTTGATCTCCAAATGTATACTCTTTGTCTTTTGGGTCGACTTAGAAAAGATCAATTCTCTTTTAAGTGTAGGAAATTTGAGATGGGGTAATAATGGGGGGGGGGGGGGGGGGGGGTGGAGGGAGTGGGGTGTTTTGATAGGGCGTCTCTGTTCCTGCCCTAAAAATAGCCATGAAAAAATAACAGAAAAAACAGTCTCCCAGACAATCCCATTACTGGGTCAGTGAAAGCAGAAAGTGGAGCATGTCTTGCAAGATCAGATCACGCTGTCGACAGTAGCAGCACTAGAGCCTTCATCTCCTGTCGACAGGTAGAGTGCTTACATCTAAATCCCCGTAATTCAGACGGACGACAAAGACTTCTGTCTTCAGACTGAGGATGTTCAGCAAATGGGAGTGATAGAAACAAAATCTATACCAAAGTCTACAATCTACATCTAGAAAATGTATGTCATAGCACTCTCTGTAAAATCGGTGCCGTGGCAGTTACAAAGGACAAAACAACTACCGGTAATGATGCAGCATTCCTGAGAAAGGGGGAAGAAAAGGTCTTAGAACGTAAAGAATATAGTTAGATGTACTGTAAGTAATGGTATATCATATACCTTTATAAGAGTATTATACTTAAGTAATGCACTGTAAAACAATATTGAAATAAACCAATCAGAAGAACTTCAAACGTGCATTACATTCACACATTCACACACATTCATACACTAATGGTGGAGGAAAGGCACCAACCAGCACATCAGGAGCAATTAGGGGTTCAGTGTCTTGCTCAAGGACACTTCGACACTAACTCTGGGGAGCCCGGGTTCGAACTGGCAACTCTACCCCTGAGCCACCGCCGCCCCTCCATGATGAGTTTGACACGGATCTATTGTTTTTAAATGTGAAGCACCATGAGTTGCGGAGAACGGTATTTTGCTCCCCTGTATGCCTCTTGCCTAGTGTGTATTGTGGAAGTGACAAAACTGATTCTGATTTAGCTTAGCAGTTTCCGAGATTAGGTGTGCACAGGACAGGAGGAAAACACAGACACACAGACGGGTTGTCCTAGCGAAGATGCAACCACACAAAATAACAATCACACCAAGCCACATAAACATAGTCCTCCCCACCACACACACACACACACACACACACACACACACACACCACCCCCAATGCCTGTCAGGAACAGTCTGTGTTATGTAATACATTTAGTAACACACTGATCCACATGTGGCCCTCTGCCAGATGTTAGAGTTCACAGCCAGTCAATCAGGCAGCACAGACAATTAGACAGAGGTCAGGTCAAAACACAATCCAGCCACAGTTCATACTGTAACTATGTATGAGACCAGAACTATAGTAGTCATTTGTTATTAACATAATGAATTACAAATATTAATTAAAACATTTATTGATTACTTCATTGCTCAATTATTCATTTATTTAATTCCCTATTTTCAAATAATAACGAATAGCAAGTAATAACTAATAACTAATTTAATAGAACTTAGATTAGATTCATATCTATATTTATTCATGTCAAGACTGCCTTCCCTTTGTTTCTTAATTGATAATTTACATCCTAAAGTTTGGTATTGATTAAGACTTTGGTGAATATTTCACAAACATCTGAAACAATACTAACTAGAAGAAGTGCCCCTCGGGGCACAGGTCTCCACCAGGATTGATATTTGGATCAAATCTAACGTTTTGCTTTTGCACATAAGTGGCGCTCGAAAAGGCAGAATTGAAAAATGCAGGCCAGCTGTTTTTCCTTGGCCTGTAGGGAGTGTACAAGTTTTACGCAGATCGGTGAAGTTATAGACACGACTCTGCCTGTTATAGTGCCACCATGAGCCTAGTGGGAATATGCGTGCACAGTTTCACTGCAATCGGGCAGTGTGTTGATGATTTGTGGAATTTTGTAAAAAACAGGCCACTCCTGAAAACTTTGGAAGCCAATCTTAGCCAATCAGGATGGAAAATTAGAAATTAAACAAACCTGTCTTGATCACATGACTATACAGATGATGTGTACCGATTTGCGTGAAATTTGGATCAAATCTGAAGGAGTAATATAAAAGAATGTGTTTTACATATGTCGGCCTCCTGGTGGCGCTATAAAGAGCAGATGTGAAAAATACCAGGCAAAGGTTTTTCCTTGGCCTCTAGGGAGTGTGCATACAAGATTTGACACAGATCAATCAATTATAGATAAAAACATGAATCGGCCAGTTATAGAGTTGAAAACTTTCAAGTGCCATTTGTGTGTGCAAGATTTTACGGAAATCACACAGTGGACTCGATCGTATGGCATTCTTTATCCGCAAGTAATAAACATTTTCGATGTATTACGCATTTATGAGCTTCCACTGTGCGTAAACGTTATCTTGCGGCCACACAACCCACTATTCATTTAGCTGACATTTGTGGGTGGAGGTGTGTCTGTAGGTGTGTTGATGCGCTTTCCATATATTTGCTATCTTATGCACACAGGTTTAGGACAACGGAAAATGCCTCTTCAAACCACCTGTATTGCGAATCCGTTTGACCTGAGTTGGAGCTGCCATGGCTTGACGCATGCATGTTGCAAAACACTCACAGCTCAGAGGGCTCGTTCTGTCTTAATTCTTCACAAATCTGTGATTGTAATTTCCCTATAATCAGCAGTGTCAATTCCTTGTGCTCATTGTAGTTAATTGTCTAGTCAAAGAAGTTATTAGATTTGTGCCAAGGCGCATAGAGCACCGAAGTCTGACGTCACTTTCAGTAGAGGGCGCCAGTACACAGGTTCATGTATTTTTTTATTTGCATCCCATAGGGGGATTTTAGGTCGCTTCATATAAGAACTGTGTTTGGAAAAATAAACCGATCAGCCTTTCTGTCAGGGGGGTGGCAGGGTGGCTGTGCGTCGTTAATGATGTCCATTCATATTTGATACAGACAGTTTCTGGCTGTCAATGTGTTGACCGCCCAGCTGTCAACACATTGCGTTCCTGAGATTCCTTGTTGACGTAAGCTCAGCTGGCGGTGACTCGACTCGTACTAACCACGAAACATTAAATATCAATACAAATAAAATAAAATGAATTAATTAACATGTCAGTTTATGTTGTGCGGCGGGCAGCTGCAGCCACCCCGCCTACCCGGAAATGTAGTCTCTGGGTTGTTTGACTCGTTTATAGCGCTTATTGTGTTACTCTTTGGGTATATTTGTACATTTCCACCTTCAGTCGATGCTTCATATCCATATGAGTGAAAAGGCCGGGATGATCGGTTTATTTTTCAAACACAGTTCTTATATGAAAGAGATCTAAATCTAGAGATCTAATGGGGATTTCAATGCAAATAAAAAGTACACGAACCTGTGGACTGGCGCCCTCAACTGACAGTGACGTCAGGACTTCGGTGCTCTATATTGATTCCCTGGTTCAGTTTCATCACCTCATCACCCCATTATGCAGCAAATATGTAATGGATTTAAAATAATGTAAAATTAGTTTGGTGTGGAGCAGCACAACTTGGCTGTGTTGGTCGCGGAGTGGATGGCAGATACTGGACACACAAAACAACCCTCTGTATCTGATATAAATGTATTCCAAGGCAGCACGCGTTGCTCTTCCATAAGGCTCACTCCAGGGCATAATAGATTATGGATAATAGATCTCTTAAAGGGAATGGCACCTGGCACACTGATTGGTTTAAGTTGCGTAACGCCTCTTACACAATACTAAATCCCAAAATGAAGGAGATGGGGCTCCTGGTGCGAGATGGAGCCCAATGTGTTCATGATTTGCGGCATTTTGTTAGAAACGGAGAACTCCTGCGAACTTTGGAAGCCATTCTTAGCCAATCGGGATGGAGTATGAGAAATCTGAAGGACCCGTTTCGTTTAATGGTTATAGAGACTTTGTACCAATTTGCGTGATGTTTGGACAAAATCTGTAGGTGTCAAAAGATGTAGGCAAGTGTGTGTGTGTGTGTGTGTGTGTGTGTGTGTGTGTGTGTGTGTGTGTGTGTGTGTGTGTGTGTGTGTGTGTGTGTGTGTGTGTGTGTGTGTGTGTGTGTGTGTGTGTGTGTGTGTGTGTGTGTGTGTGTGTGTGTGTGTGTGTGTGTGTGTGTGCAGTATATATAGTATACACCAGCATAAAGTTGGTTGTAACATCATGTTTACAGATCACGTTTACCAACAACAACGTATGCCATTGCCCATTAGTGAATTGCCTTGCTGTGTTTAGATAAAGTGCTTAGCATAGAAATAAAATCCCAAATAATAGCCATTTGAGATGTGTGTGCATTTCAAGAATATTTTTTGCGCTCTCGTTAGAAGGCCAGGGGTAAGTGCCATCCAACCGTATCTATAGTTTCTTTGAAAGTGTCCATGTCTCGGAGCCATAGAGTAGAATCGGCTCAACGGTCGTCCTATATATTTTTACTTTTAACATCTTACTAAGCTGGGATGACCAGATCTTATGCATGTCATTGCAGGCTGACCAGGCCATACCCTTCCTAGTTTGAAAGGGTTAGCTAGGGTTAGCTGACACTCGGTAGAATGAACCTTAGTTGATTTATGAGCTTGGTCTTTTTAGGTGCATGTGTCAGGTGATACTGGTATAGCAAGTAGTAGGACTAGGAAACTCACAAGGAATGAGGTGTCTTATGTGAGATATAATTCCATTGTATTCTAAAGGAGGAACTGCAAGGTCGAGTGCAGGAAACATTTTGCTTAAGGAGCCGTAGTAGAACCTCCCATATTACATGCCAACTATAATATGATCAGATCTGGAAATTACATAATAATGCAGTGATTATTCACATTATACTGCACATGTTCAATGCTGTATTAAGGGATGTGATTTGGGTGATTTGGAAAACCCTCCAGTCCGCCCCGGTAACAAGATGTGCACATGTACGCACTACAGTGCAGCAGGCAGGCCAACAGCAGCAGGCCAACAGCACGCACACCAAGGCCTGCCCCCGCTCGATCATGATTGCAGGAAGGCCCCTCTCTATCCTGATTGGATGAAGGCTGGGCCACCTTGCCAAAAATGAAACCTAAGGTTTTTTGACCCCAGGGTTAACTAGGGACAGGGAGGAACTCCTTATATGGTGAGCACACTCTATAGTAGGGAGGATTATCACAACAAAAAAATAAAAAAATAAGGGATATTTGAATTAAGTGAAATCACTGAATATACCTTTAAAGGACATTTTGGTCTTGAAAAAGTTATTTATTTTGTTAACTGTAATATATGAGCAGTCAGCAAAACGGCAGGCAGACGGGCTCCATAGTAGAATAGCTGTCAGCATCTACAGTACAGGCGATGGCAGGATTCTCGTTGCATAAAGTCACTGGTACTTACTGGAAACTGCTTGCGTTTTCTTCCAAGCTTGCCAGTTTTATAAGAGGCATTACATTTGGCCGGCTTCTCCTTTGTCATTAGATCCTTGTCCAGTATTGTGTATTGTTCACCCTGTGAACCAAAAAGAGCCAGCATTAGACTGAGACACACTTCAATAGCTGAGGTAATTATGCAGTACAGTAAGTAAAGTATGACATATCAGTATTACAGAACAGATCTGATGGGGTGGGATCGTCAATGCAAGGGGCTGAGTGGCTGCTTGAACCCAACTAAAGATGTGCCACCTTCAGATTGCATTTGTTGTACACTCACCAATCCACCTACGCACACACACACACACACACACACACACACACACACACACACACACACACACACACACACACTCAAACAGTCAGGGGAACTACAACAGCGCTCTTGAGCCCCTTTTGGGGCTCAGTGGACAATGAGATGGCTAGCAAATTGAATGACACTCTTGAGGCAGGCTGAAGTGAAGGCTCTGCAGACGCAAGCTGACCTTACACAGAGGATCCCCTTCTTGACACCGTTACAAAGACGTCTGCTACACCCCCCCCCCCCTCCCCTAGCCCCCTACACTGCAATTTTCTCTTTGATTAATAAAACTGTCTTCCCACCAACTGAACAAAGCCCATGTCCACCCAAACAAAGCATCCGCTAGGGTTGATGGGAGAAAAGATGATACTAATGTATATGTTCCAGCGTTTCAGTAGTCACTGAATAGGACCACCAGCAACACCACGCCTGAATGTAAATGAGATTGCAATCCCCGTACAGAGGGGGGTGCCCTCAATAATAACACAATCTCTTTACTGACAGTTATTTTACTGTGCAATATGCAGTCTGCCTGCTGGTTTGCTGACTGCTGTAGGGGTCCGTCAACATTTGAATTATGTTTAATGTAAAAATGTCTGTGCTATTTACTGTACAATTTGTAAAACGTTAATGTAATATCATATTATAAATGTTATGTTTTGACTGATAAGATGAGCATATTAAGCAATTTCAAGATGTCCTGCCCTGATGAAGACTCGCTTTAGTGGAAATATGTTGGCGTTTTAATCTTTATTAAAGAAAGAGGGCGGATATAAAATGAGGGAGAGAGATGGCTTCCAGAGGAGAGGGCCTCTCCTCTATTTTAAGTTTTTGGAGTGCTCGGATCACTCCTTTTTCATGAATTTCAAGATGTCTGTTTGGGTTCAGATTACTTTATTAGCATTTATGATCAATAATTTATATAATAACTAACTACATTTATAGTAACTTAGAAACAATAACGAATGCAAGTAACTTGGTTGCCCAGTTGCAGCCCTACTGCTGTTCAGGCAAAAAAGCCAAATGAATGGCATATTTGTGTTTTGATATATTACGAAAATCCTTGTGTAGCCACAGATTCCCAAACTCTATACTAAGGGCTGAAAGGGGAAATTATGTCAATAAAATAGCTAGGAATTTCAAAGGTCAGGCTGTTATGTCCCGAAAGTGCCTGCTGGGGAATGGAGAAAATACAACCATCCTCAACATTCCATAATGACAAACTGCCTTCTGTTGGGACAGGAGTATTCAGAGCTGTGACTATTGAGTTGTGGCTTTATAGCGAGTCAGTTATATTCTCAAAAAGGTATTGTTTACACCCACTACTGTATTAAGTTAGTCATTCTCCCATTCTAGAATTAGAAAATGGGATAAACTACAAAAAGACAAACAAATACACATCAGTCTTAAATCGAATTAACATAATCTGGCGCTAAAAGACATGTTTTTATATTCACATTGACAATTGATTACACTATTTCTTGACACTCAGAACAGACTACACCAGTGGTTACCAAACGGTGAGGCACACTGGTGTGGCGCGAGACAACTTCCAGGCGTACCTTGTAATTTTGTGAAAACCACATATTATAGCAAATTATGCAATTATACAAGTTTATTATTTAATAATTGACGATATCAGCACCCTAAATATATAGTTTTTTGCTTTTTACCCCTTTTTGAGGGGTGCTAGCCCCTCCTAAACACAGGTTTAATGTTTGTCTTTAGTTCAAAGTTTGTTTAGTAAACGCATTGACAATAAAGGAAAAATCATGTGTCGTTTACGAATGTCATATTGTATCTTTATTGTTAATGCCGTTTAATGTTTGTGTTGGCACCGTTTGTTTTACATCACCATTACATCACCTAATCAACATGAGTTAGACTTTAATATATTAGCGCCCCTCACTTCACACGGGTGTAATTTTACTTCTCAATTTCGTCGGTATGCGGTATTCCTCCCCACATACATTTCTGTGTGATGTCACTGCTGTTGTATCCTACTGACTCACCTGCCAGTGTGGAGCCACCACATAGAGCTTTCGTCCTACTCGCCCGCCCAACACTCCCCGCTGACAGGTGCCACTCCAGCCCGTATTTGTACGTGCAGTGACAATACAGTGACTGACAATACAGTGACAATATCAACAAAGCCAAGCGTCTAAACGCTTGAATCCACCACGGTGCAACCACTTTCAACCTGGCGTTCCTATTTTGGGTATGTCATTCTCATTATAGGCGAAAACTGTAAATTATTTAATTCTAAATAGCAAATCTACAAGCTCAAAATCCATCATATCATGAAGCATTTATTACCTTGTAGATCTTCTTATTTTACAGTGAATAAAGGTGTGCCTTAAGATGTTTTACTTGCCCATTGGTGTGCACAAAACAACCACTGGACTATAGGCCTAAAGCACACTGTTGAGGCATGCACGCACAGAGGAAACACTACTACTACAGTATTTCCCACATGGATTCATCTAAAATGTATTTATTTTAAGCAGCCTGTAAAACTAATTGTTGTTGCCTGGAGTGAACTCCATAATGCTGTCAATATCATAGCACTATTTTAGTCTAGGCGGATGGTTATTTAAGGCAATGTCTGTTGCTAGGCAACAGGACCAGGGGCAGTGCCGCGTAGCATAGTAGCGGAAGAGGACAGATCAGCCCCCCCGCTCCCAAACCCCCCACCAGTAAAAAAGCAGAGCATAGAGCCATTCCGCCTCGCACAGACACTCACACAACCTACATCAAGCCAACGCCCACATCATCAACCACCGTTACCAAAACCAGGCGTCACCTACAGTATGGAACTGTGCATTATGGTCTCACCTCACACAGGCAGGCAGAGATGCTGCCAGGTGGAGACCGTCTAAAACCCTCACTTTTCAGAAAATAAATCACACCCCAGTGTGAAGTGAGCGGTGCCCTTGAGGTAACTGTGACCCACTATTAAGTATTTGATGAGTATGACGTTTGATGATGATGATGATGACGTCACAGAGGGCGGACTAATAGACTAATAGCGGAATAATTGACTAATGAATTTATGTCATATATGTAGACGAGCAAATCGTCTATTTTTGTCCTTCGCATTGACAATGAATGGATGATGTATGACTGTGTAAAAGCGCCTCTCACTTCACACAGGTGTGATTTTTTCCCCAAGAATAGTTACGCTTTGTGAGCTTGTAGATCGGTTATTTACACTCTTGTATGATAAAGTAGTATATATGGCATTAATTGATTTATGATGAATACGTAAAAGGTTTAAATATGGCCCGACAGCGACAAAATGTAACGGTAACATTGATTAGGATTACGGGGACTGTATTACAGGCCAGCATGCATGCACCAAGGTGAGTAGAGAGTAGATTCCTAAATTCAATAAAAGGACAGAGGGATCAATGCTACCAAGTCTTCTCATGTGGGTCTGTGGGTTGCATGGAATCAATAAGGCATGAAATGAATTAATTAACTGATTGCTGAAGTGATCATCAGTCCATTCATAAAATTGGTGACCGGGGAATATGGGCATATTGATGTGGAGTGGTTGAGTGTCACTGGACCCAGATAAATGGTTTTGTTATCAGATACACCTAAACTATAGTCTGTGAAAGTGCAGTATGGCACAAATGCTGTCACCAACCACATAACCCCTTGTCTCCTCCCCACAGCACACTACCATCAACTAAGGTAGGCCTATAGTATTATAATATATATTTGTCCCAAAACTCCCGGAGACATTTTGTAAGGCATATTAATGCTTAATGTATTGTCCATCGTACACGTACAGCTGTGTTGCACGCCGGACATTGTAGATCTATTTGTAGACCCGCGCGAGACACTGTCAAAGTACAAACTAGAAAGGTCGCAATTTTTCAAAATTGCAAAGTGTGGTTGCCACAGTCGCTTACATAGGCCCCTCCCACTAATATTGCCAGCCAATTACAATGTCACGTCACCCCTGTGATCATGCATAACTACTTCAGAGGATATTTATCTTCCAAAAATCATGTTTTTGCGACAAACGGTAAAGGGCCTATACGGCCTGTTTTGAAACCGAATATACAAAAGATATTTTTACACTACTTTTCTTTCACTTAAAGGAAAAACTGATACAAAAAGAGAGAACTATTTCAACTTCATGTTGACATATCCGTGGTGCAGTAGATCATATCATGGAGATGTGGTCCGGTCCCATTTAGACCTGAAGACATTTCTGCAAATGTCAGTTTTCTGAAAACCCTATGTTTCTATGTCAGTCATTCTTAAAGTTTTTCATGTCAAGGACCCCAAAAATATATGTAATTGGCCGCCGACCCCCATCTGAAAATATGTTGTTCCAGGGACCCCCCATGAAGCAAAGATTGAGTTAAAAACGATTGCTCTGACAGAATATATATTCAAAGATTTGCAACACATTTTCACGATTTTTCAAAAATAGCAGACCTACAAGCTCGTAGCGTGGCACTCGGTGCCTCGTTATGAGCTTGTAGATCTGCTACTTTTCAATAGCTAAAGTATAACATACTTCTTAAAACACCAATATACTGTACAGTACTATGCTGCATGAATAAACATACAATTTGATAGCATACAGTAGAATAGATCACCCAGGTTTTATGGTTTTTCAATCCTCACACATTCGTTCGTGCGTGTATGTAAGTGTTGCAACACTTAAAATGTAGAATATGACATTTTAACGGTAATATGGTATATCGTATCGATATCGCAATATTTGGCATAAAAACAGAGATTTGAAATACGGAAGTTTACGGAATGTATTGTAGTCGATAGGGCTCGCGTGAGTACATGACCACGTGACCGGGCTGTTTTCTGCGCCCTCAATGTCGCAACTCTGTCTATACTCTATGGCTCTGTTGTAATCCAAACGTACACGTGTGTGGGTAAAGGGATAGGGTGGCCTGGCTGGGTGTATGACTTGACTACGCGGCCTGAATGATTCAGCCCTGCAACGAGATATGATCTGGACAACAGATGTCAATATGAAGTTGAGGATAACATTGACCACTTCTGTGTCTTAGTCATACTTCTCTCTCCTTTCTTTTGTAATCTTTTTTGTCATCAGACGGACAGCTTGGTCATATACTTCTCTCTTTGTTGACGTTTTGTTAACTCATCCTCCTGCCGTTAACCCAGTGGTGGAAAGTAAATAATAGCGCCACCATGAGGCCGACTGATGTAATTCCTTTTCAATTAATTTTCATAATTATTATGAACCTCCCTCCCAAGTCTTGTAAATATGGCGCTTACAGTCTCCACTCTCCAATGGAAAAAAATACTTGCATTTAGTCTTCGATTTCCCCATTATAAGTCTATGGAGAACTAATTAATTAATATCAATTAAACTATACAACGCATCTCTTAGCAAAATACAAGCACACGATTCCCGATGAAGCCGGTCGATTTGACATATGGCTCGAGTGTGTGCGGCAGAAACTGTGGGAGGAGTAGTGCGGCAAAGTATCGCTCATTTACAATAACAATAGTCTGGTTGCCCTGTTAGGGCAACCACACTAATAAGACTTTACAAGTATAAATAAGGCTTTAGTGATGATCCCATTTACCACTAACACTGTAGCTTCCATTCATCAAAGCTTTGGAAAAGAATAGACCTCCCCACTTTCGTTTTGGAGTGTGCAGTTCCTCTCACTAACTACACCTGCAGGTTGGGCAAAATAAACTCAAATACTTTACATCAGTGGTTCCCGACCTTTTCTGGATCAGGGCCCATGCAGGGATCATATTGTAATGATGAATCAATCATGTTCTATGGCTTGGATCAATGGAAATAACGCATTATACTTTAAGTTACTATTTACTGTATCTGCATCACACTGAAAAGGTTCAAGGTTTAAAAAACATATATACCATGACTTTTGTTTTTACATTCATTGTTTTATATCAATGTTATATTATCAAATCTCAGTGTTTTGCCAATTATTTGGGGGCCCACTTGCAATATCCTCGCCACCCACTGGTGGGCTCCGATCCACAGGTTGGGAATTTCTACTATGGCCATTTTGTGCTCTTACCATTCTGTGTCCAGGTGAGTTGCCGTACTCTGCATTTTTAAATGCGGTGGTTGGCATGTTGGTACCAATGTTGGACGGCATTGTAAAGGAATCTTACGGTCAATGGAATCTTCTGGTAGAAATGTAACTCAACAAAAGAACAAAACAAAAGAACTGATGATCCTTCTTGCTGCTCTCCTGTAAAATGAAAAACAGACTTGATTAGCACTATACAGTATATGGTGAATAATCTGACAACCAGCATGTTAATAAGTGAGGTATTACAGATATTCTAAAAGGTTTAGTATTAAATTACTGTCTGCCTGGGATGCTTTAAGCCGGAGTAGTCTAAATGCCATGTGTGTGTAGTATTGCAATGATTGGCTTTCAGTATCAAGCCTACCGCCTACGTGTTTGTGAAACATAAAAAAAAAATCTATAACCATGAATAGGCTAGTGTACTGCATATTTTTCCAAAAAGATCTAATAGCAGGCTATAGCCAAAACGTGCATATAATATTTGAAAATGTGCTTGGTCTATACTACTGCGGGTCTTAGGGTGCTATAGAATACTATGGCTACTATAGCATGGGGCCTATAGGCCACTTTTCACACCACATGGATTCAGATACTGTACACTATGACGGCAAGAAATGGCACTGTTGCGTTGACCATGCTGGTGACAGGGCATAATGCAAACACAATTTGGATGGCAATATTCTACTGTATTCGATTTTTTTTCGGGTGATATACAGTTAATTGTTAAACCGCACCATTTTTCATAACTCGCCAGCCAGGTTTAACTGAAGTGTAACCCACTTTGGTAGGAGCCCATGTATACGCACAATACAGTAATGTAAACCATATTTTGCAAACCAAGTCTGTATTTAATTTCCTTTAAAAGCTACACCGGGATTATTGCAATTGGTTTTGATGTATTCATAGGACAATGGCGATTGGAATGTTCTAATCCCTGGACGTTATTGCAGGTCATATAGGCTATATATATATATATATATATATATATATATAGAGTGAGAGAGGATAATAGATGGATAGATAGAGGCCACACAGGAATTGTATAGGCCTATAGTGTTCATGCATATTTTCATGCACATCAGGTCGCTTTAACGACTGCGATCAAATTACGGTAATCACCTGAATCACATATTATTCGATACGTTATTATGCATTAAAAATATCAAAGTTTTAGATGTCTTAATTCGCAGGGGTAAAGTCTACATAAATGACCCCAAGGGAGTATACCTCTTTTACAGGCCACGGCCACTTGAGGATAAAACCCCGTTATATTCATGATGAGAGGCGCGGGTTATTATCCGAACCAGCAATTCTGTCCCCTGCTGTAAATGATCTCATCAAGTTCAAGTGCACATCGGCCAGCGTCTATCGGCACATCTGCAAAAAAAAGCAACCTAACCTAAATCGCTGTCTATTTCCTCTTCCACCGCGAGCGTCTTCCGCTCTCAGAGAGGCTCTTTCACATTTTGTTCCGATAGAGGTTACGCTCGCTCAACGGCTAGTAGTAGTGCCGGGTTACGGTTCTAAACGAGTGAGTCACAGTGTTCAATCGTTACCCGTTTTTTTGCCAAGTCCCATGCAGGCCTGACCCTTTTTTGTCTCGCTTTGCTGCCGGAGCCTCCTTTCCTCTTGTCTCCCCGACCCGTCCTCCGCTCCACCGCCTCCCCAGCCGGCCAACACTCCTCCAGATGCTCCGCTCCTCACTGCAGGGGCCCGAGGACTGTCTGCTACAGAGCTTCCACCAGGTCCTAAAGGCAGCCGATCGAGTTAAGAGCCCGATAGTGATAATTGTGTTGTGCGTAATTACCTTAGAGTATTTGTAGGCCTAATTAAGCAGCATGAATAGATTGGAGAGCCTTTATTTTTTGTACTTGGATCTCTATTTGGATTGTCTCACACAGAATAGGTTTAAACTTTACTTCTTAGGCAAAATTGTTTAAAGCCCATATTGTTGAAATTCCTGGAGGTCCAAAATTATGCTGTTGCATGGCCGTTTCTTATTTATTTCTTCAGGCTAGGTCCTAGGTCTGTCATGTGTATATGATCTGATCAAGCATCTTCAGTAGCCTAATGTAGAAAGGGTTATATTTATGGAGTTCTACCTGTAATTTCAAAACCCCTACATGTCACTCAAAGGTCATCAAACGTGACCACACTAGTACTACATGTTGTTGTACTTGTTAGCCTACAGTACAGTTGGTACCAGTCCATACATGCATGTGTGTCACCAATAATGTCAACGAAGTCCACACTCAACAAACCACGTGCACCCCAGATTCGGCTCAAACAAGGGATTCAATTAATTTCGCTCCTATGCCACTAAAATGTCGAACGCCCTACCAACAGCCATTAAGACACATGTGAATCCCTTGACTTCTTCAAAACTTTTAAGAGCACCTATAGGGACGGCTGCAATTCAAAACTGGCCCCTGTAAATTAAGTCTGAGCCCCCCCCCCTTTCTTCCCATACTGTAGGCCTACATGTTTTTCCCTTTTTTACTTTCTTTAGCCTACATGATTTCCTATTTTTTATACACGTGTATATTTGTAGGCTACGTCTCTATGTTCTGATGAATTGAAAACGGTGGACCCGGCCTGTTAACACGTGTGCTTAATCAAGGATCATCCACAAAGTAACAGTTTTTGTATTGACTATTGAAACACGTATTCCGTACATGACCACTAGGCGGCGACATGATGCCGTTTGCGTTTTAGGTCAGGCAGGTTGAGTAGTGCCCAGCTGCCCACCTCCATGGCCAAACCCCGAGCCGAGGTCATTTAAATGTGAGGCTTGACAAGGGACTTTGCAGGGAGGTAACAAGTATGTTAACTTGTATTGTATATAATAATGTTCTGCCTTATAGGCACATTGTGACTGGCGGTTTTCCTTTTGTCTGACGTACTGCACTGACAGTGTTTATTGCGAATGCAATGAGCACTTACTATGAGACCTAGCAGATCATGTCTGTCTGTCTGTCTGTCTGTGTGTCTGTGTGTCTGTGTGTCCGTGTGTCTGTCCCGCTATCCAAATATGGAGTGTGTTGCAACAGCAATCACTCAGCTCCATATATGGGCACAAAAGGGGCCAGGTCCACTCAGCTCCATATATGGGCACAAAAGGGGCCAGGTCCACATATACAGTAACAGACACACAGACCGACAGACAGACAGACATGATCTGCAGGGTCTCAGCTGCGTTCGCTTCCCGCGTTTGCGCGTCTTACTTGTGTGTGTGTGTGTGTGTGTGTGTGTGTGTGTGTGTGTGTGTGTGTGTGTGTGTGTGTGTGTGAGACCGTGATTAATTACAATTTTTATGTCAAGCACCATTTTACAGTGTGACTATATAGGGTTACCATGCAGATCAAACTGTTCTTTTGAGGGGCTGAATTATTGCTTGTGTGGGACAAGTGGGACGGGCAATTTATTACTTAAGTTGCCATAGGCCTAATATTGCCTCATTTTGTTTTGTTTGTTTTAAATGCTAATTTTGGTCATGGGTGGTATGGCTTGGTGCTGTAGGGACATTTCTCATGTTATTTTAGCAGGCTTAAAAACACATATTGGAGGAAAAGAGGCTATGAGAGTTAACAGAAATCAAATTAATAGGGGACTATAACTATTAGGGCATTTGAACACTGATGCCTGCCAGTCACAATATGGGACAGGGTCTCAATTTGTGGGATGCCTGAAAAGTCTTGGAAATGAGGGACTGTCCCACACAAGGGGGACATCTGGTCATCCTAAGTGTGATTCTCTGAAAGAGGCTATAGCCTTGGCTTGTATGTCACAAATGTTCCTCCTGCCAGTGGGCCACAAAAGTACCTCCACTCATTTTACATAGTTTTATACTTTTTGAAACGTGTAACTTTAATTTGACCTTGATCACACTGTAACCTTGCCCACATGTGTGAAAAGCCCGCCTTGTCTCGCAGTCTCAGGCCATTCACATCTAGAGCAATCCTATAATTGTATTTGTGGTGCTGGAGGTGAGCATTTTGTCTTTATTCAGATTCAACAACAAATTCATTGATACATTTTGAAGAGGGTAGGACTCAAGCTGTAGGACCAAGTCCAAGCACTTGTATTTGGGAAAGTAAGTCGATTGTTTTGCCAATCGTAACTTGTGTACGATACACTGAGATTATGATGTCATGTAGATTTTTCCTCTCATCCGTGCACTTTCACTCTCTTTCTCTCTCGCTCTCTCTCCATTGTCTGTGCCATCATTGGCCTTGTGGTTCATGTGAGGACAGTAGTACGAGGACACAACCTAGAGTATACAGTAGACAAGATAATGCATTAACGGCTAACGGGAGGTGGACTGGTGGAGACTCTTGACTCTCTGCCTCTGTCTTCCGCTCTGCAGTCTTTCTCTGGTGTCTTGTCTGTGGAGTCTTGTGGTTCATGTTAGGACAGTACTAGAAGGATGACACAACCCACACACACACACACACACACACACACACACACACACACACACACACACCTCACTTTCCCCAGAGTCTTCTCAACGGGGGGATGCTGAGGTTCAAAATGAGCTGACTTCATCTTTCCTGTGTTTGGGCGAATGCACATTTATAGCTGGGGGGGGGGATAATTTAGCTCAGAGTATTAGGCTCCTTTGTACAAATGTTTTTGCACAAATCTGTAATGAAAAAAACGACATTGAGGAATTTATTTCCTATAGTTTTCTATGGCATAACCAATATGCCTTTATTTAAAATAAACGTATTAGCCTGTCTCTCTTGATTTGCCAAATTATTTGAGTATGATGGTTGAGTATAGAGCAGCAAAACTAAAAACCTATCATCTTAATAAAGACACAAACACGCATTATATTTTAAATCTTTTTAATATATATTTCACAATTTATTTATTTATTTACAAAAGACAGTGGCTGTGTGACATGTAACTATCGTATCTGTAAAATTAACATAAACAAATGAATACCAGAAGCATAACAATGTAACATACAGTACGTAGATAAATAACAACACAGGAGCGCTGTTGAGATTGTTGAGCTTGCACATTTGTCTCTCTGCAAACAAAAACAAAGGACCACAATGGATGCCCCTCTCTGGTGTGATGATTGGGTGTCTATGTGTTTGTATTTACCCCGAGATTGGTCATATGGTGTATAGCCTACCATATTGCCTCCTCAAGGGCTAGAATGACATCACTGAGTGACTGTCAGTAGATTTTGAATGTTTACTACTTGGTTGCTAAGTATATGAAATGCTAGCATTTTCCAGAATTCTGTAATTTTGAAAAAAAATAATAATAATAAAGGAAAAGAGAAAAAAATAGTGTGGAGAGATAAAGCTACAGGCATTTTTTGTGATCAACAATGGGCGACAACAACATAGTAATACGGATTTACTGACACAATGTCTGCAAACAGTTTGGCACAAATGTAAAGGCAGAAGAAAAAAAAAAGTTTACAACTTCTCCCCCACCACTTCCTGAAGGCAATAAATTAAAACTCCACAAGGTCACGGACAAAAATTTCTACATAAAGGCTGATAGATCATCTTATCTGCAGAATGTTTACTTTTATACAGCACTTTACAGAACACTTATAGGCACAACCTAAACAAAGAAAATGATCAGTTTGACATTGCATTCCTATTTGTGGCCAGCATGAAGGGGAAGACAATAAATTCACTTCTCTAAAAATAAAATAAATAAAAATCTTACTCAGCATTTCATTTATTTTTGGATGTTCAAGGTTGAATATAGACAGTAGAGCCTTTTTTGACAGTGTTGGTCACAATGAGCTTCATGCTTTATGAAGCACTTTTACGCCTGCTTTTATAGACTCAGTGTTAATTTAACTCTGAAAGTGTCAAATGGACCCAAGTCAACAACTTCAGCACCCAATTTAAATTGGTTAAGCACTTAACACCCTATCTGCTTTGTTGACCAGTAGTTATTTCCCTCTAGTCTACACCAAATCTCTTTGCTGAAAATCTATAATCTACATACCGCACTACAACTCGTTGTGAGCTTGTAGATTGGCTATTTTCACCAAATGTTTGCCTCAGAATAGGGACGATATGGTTCAAGTGGTTCAATTAACACTGAGAATTTGACTGTGTATCTAAGCTACTCCTTAGTGTGCAACGTGCAAAGTGTGCACGTTAATCTGTGCTTTGACAAAATCATTACAGTGATCAAACTCCACTAACAAAGAAGAATAGCTAGGATAATGTCATTCAGGAAGAAGAAAAAAAGCTGAATGAAAACATAACATTTAGAACAACAATATCGAGGAGCGTCTTTTTGTTATTTTTGTCGACACAGTGTAATAGGTTGTTCAGACCCTTTTACTTAGCTTATAAGATAGGCTTACTGTACAAATTTCACATGAGAGTTCACGCTTTTTCTAACTTCAGGACTCTACTCTAAGTACAGCTTGGATTGTTTTGCCCAGTTGTTGGTACAGTACGATTCAGATTGAGTTCCCATACAGGTTTCACACGCACTGACACACCAATCTGAGAACCCATCGTCAAAACATAAAGGAAAAACAGCGCTCTTTTCCTATTGACGGAGTCAACAGTCTGTCTCAAGAGACTGCACGTATTCACGCACACACGCACTCACACACACACACACACACACACACACACACACACACACACACACACACACACACTCGTCCCTAACCTTATATATGGATTTGTCCAACACAGTATTATTACTTCCTTACAAACTACAGATTGCACTGAAAATCTTCACCTTCACCATTGCTAAAGCCAGATATAGCGTATTTATTTGACATGGCCACCCAGAATGGTTAAAATCTCCCACCAGAAGACAAATAAAAGTAACTAAGACCTGATCGCCTCCTGATTCAAGTAAATATCCTGTGTATGTCGACAGCTGTCCCTGTAGTCAGTGTAGTGACTGACCAACACTCCTCATCAAAGGCAGACACACTAATTCACAGACACAGACTGTGTATCCACTGACATGCAGCACCAAAAAGCACTTCAGAAAGTTTGCTCCCTTTAATAATCCACATCCCTAAACGTTTAGCTACTTGCTGTTACTTCCCTCTAGACATCTCGAGTTTCATTCCAAAGTGGGATATAAACCTGTGCCTAAACCTATAGGTTTGTTGTGGTTCCATCTTTTTGAGGATGGATATCTTGTTTTAAAGATTGTGTCAATATTGGCTTTAGATTTACTCAAAAGTGTAAATCGCATTTTGGATTGAAACCCTTCCTTCAGTATTAACACTGGCCCTGTGACCTCTTTTCAGAGCAAAGCCAGTCTGTAGACAATGATTTCCACTAATTAAAGGTCATAATCATGACCTTTCACCTACAATAATACTACAATCCCTGAGCACCTACCTTCATTGCACATAAACATACGTATATTCCACTTTTGTATTAACTAAATAAAGCTATTAATTGCATTTTCCTACTTACTTATTTTCTCACTTACTCACATACTGTATGTGTCCCGTTTCGTAATTCTCTGTAAAAAATTTCAATGCCTAATTTATAATATTAATCTAAACATCCTGAAGTGTTTTCCCACCTTTTCATTAAGCAATAAATACCATCTACCCACTAGTCAGTGCATTAAGGAAGAACCTTGCATTGCGAGTTTTAAAATGCGCAACAGGTACTTCTACAAGGTTTTTAAAGTCCATTCAGGTTTTCACAGAGACAAGACGATAAGAATCAGCGTATTATTGAGTTGATAGTAGCCCCTCTATTTCTCTGACCCAACAGCCCTCCTATTTGCAAGGATGGCTCACTGAGCTCACAGTAGCAGCAGCAGTACAGTATGTGACTCAGCGAGTACATTCATATGCACACAGTATTCTGGATTACTATGTTTCATATCACGGCTAAGATCTTTTTGAAGGCCGCTAGCCCCTCCTATATTCAGCTATTAGTGTACATTTCCGTCTCGCACAAACATTAAATTCCCATTGACAATGAATGGAGAATTTACGTCATGTGTCTGAGCATATCGGTATTTTCGTCTTACACAAAGAACTGAATGGAGAATTTACGTCACGATGTACGATGATAAGAGCGCCCCTCACTTCACACTGGTGTGATTTATTTGGATGCTCTTGGCCGGGATGTGGGAGATTCCCATTTGGATGAGATGTCTGCCGTATGGGGAAACCCATGCTGGAGATCCAGGTTAGAGTCCAGGTGGCAACATTGGTTCTGTGACCTGGATCGGGTTTGCGAATAGGGTGATCGTCAAAGGCAGGGTGAATGTATCAGAGTTGCCTTGACTGAGGCCCATATATCTTCTTAAGCGTAGCCGGATTCCCCTCTGGATGAGTGGTGTATTTTTGGTTACCCATGTGGGTAACTTACTAAATAAACCAGTATCTCTGAAATAAGCAGATTTTTCTGAATATTACCAAAGAAATTCAATTACCACAAGCCACAGAAAAAAACTACCATAAATGGGATAACACACCTCAGATAGTTTTCTGGATAATAACAGATCTTTAGATCTTTCTCATCATTGGAATACAAGGTTAGGCTGTATAGCTAATTGTAAATGGATGTTCTTTGATGTGGTACATACATGCGCCTCTTGACATTCCTCCGTAATACCAGAATATGAATGTGCATGTAAACATACTGTGTGAATTCCGGGTTAGTTAACTTCTGAAACCCCAGCAAGTCACAATAAACCCAACAAAGAGCTGGCATAACAGCACCTAAATCCAGACATGAGTGCAACGTCATGCAAAGGAACCCAAAAAATTTAAATAAATACAAAATAAAACAAATAAATACTAATGCTAATTATACAAAAAGCAAAGATGGGAACTTTGTCCCAAAGTAATGTGTACATGTGTGTGTTTTACAGTATTATACAGAATGACCTGCTTCAATGGAACAGAGTTTAGGGGTGGGGGGTGGAGAGGAAAGCACAGAAAGCCATTCTTTGCAGTCATGAGGGAAATTGTTAGGTACTTAGAGTAGTTGGTTTTTTTTCCCTTTTTTTTCATCTTTTTGTATACAGAACAACATACACACTCGCTAATTATACACATCTTGCTCCCTTGCAAGGTGTGAAACAGTTTCAATTCACATAGTGATATCCTGTAAAGGTTACAGCATGCATTACTCTATGTGCTAACGCCAGAGGGGATTGTTGTTGTTGTTGATGCTGATTCTTTCCAGTAGAGGTCTGGATTTCCTCATAGGATGGAATGGAGTTCTCTTTTCTCTCAGTGCTTGTATACCGTGACTGTGCCTAGATGGGTACATTGCACAGAGACAATTGTGTTTAGTGTTCACGACAGCTACTGTGCACTACAGACCGTTTCATCTAAACCCTAGTCACAGCTGTTGTTGACCTTTTAAAGCATGTGTCAACCAGTGGGTCAGAACCAAAAAGTGTTCAGACCGTGTCATGGACGAAGAACAACCTTTTACGTCTTACCATAGGGTCTGTATAACTTTGAAACTCTGTTAGCCGTCCATGCCTTTGCATCAGCCATCAAGACAAATTCCTGATAAGTAACAATTACAGTACATCTCAACTTTTAAAATGTTATTAATGATATAAAATAGAAATGCAGTGCATACTTTTTGTCTTTGTTCAATCTGCCTCGGCTGGAAAACAGAGAAGAAACATATTCAGAGAATACGGTATATGACTCATTTTCATTGGGGAGAAAATTAAACAAACAAAATGCACAGATTGCATAGTTCATATTACTAGTATACATTCACCAAATGTGAGTCATTTGAAGGTTAGAAATGGTTGTAACTTAGAAAAAAGAAACCAATGAATACAAACAATTTAGGCATTTTGCAGACTCTTATCTAGAGTGACTTGACAAGATGCAAGCAAGCGGCATGAACCCTAATCAACCAATCTGAGTGAGACGGGCTAAGAAAACGTAACTAGAATGTAGATGTCTGTATAGTACATGTAGATGTCTGTATAGTACATGTAGATGTCTGTATAGTACATGTAGATGTCTGTATAGTACATGTAGATGTCTGTATTTGCGAACGCAGTGATTGCGAACGCAGTGAGCACTTACTATGAGACCTAGCAGATCATGTCTGTCTGTGTGTCTGTCTGTCCCGCTTTTGTGCCCATATATGGAGCTGAGTGATTACGTCACCATGACTCAGCCATAACCATATAAGGTGTCCCCAAAGCAGCTATACGTCCACCATGACTCAGCCATAACCATATAAGGAGTCCCCAAAGCAGCTATACGTCCAAAACCCAAATATGTACGAGCTGCGTTCGCTTCCCGCGTTTGCGCGTCTTACTGGTGTACATGTAGATGTCTGTATACAGTGTATAGTACATGTAGATGTCTGTATAGTACATGCATCTAGTCTGGCAAATCTGAACACTGACTTACCTCGGCCCCCACCATTCCGCATGCTGGTCTCGTCTTCATCTAAACCATCATCAACTTTAAATCCAAAAGCCAAAATCAGCCAATCAGTTAGGGTTGCTTTTAGCACCAACATTAAAATACTTTTAACACAAAACACAAAACGCTAAGAAAATGGACAAAAATCTATAATCATATATATATATATATATATATATATATATATATATATATATATATATATATATAAATAATAAAATCTTCTAGACTAACCTGAATGGAGTTCTTTGACCAGCGATGACATGGTGTTTGTGATTGAATCAGCAGCAACTAACAGATCATTCCGAAGATTTCTTGGCACACCTGGAACGGAGGGAGATATGTGCCTGGATTTCATTCCAAGGATTTTGTTCCAAAATAGCACATATCCATTTTTGAAAGATAAACATTAAAGGGACACTTCACCCTTTTTGCAAAAAAATATATGTTAATGACGTTTAGAAGCTTTAGATCACTTTCCTGGGGGTATTTATGTGTGTAATATGTGGTTTTAGATATTTTAGATTGTAGCAGTGAGCCTGTTGTCTCTGATGTCATGGACACTGGTCTCACTACCTTCCTGGACTACAATTCCCATAATTAATTGGTGCATTGGTGCACCTTGTGGATAGGGGGGAGAGCTGTCTTACTGAGACAACATGTAGTCCAGGAAGGAAGTGAGCCCAGTGTCCATGACATCAGAGACAACAGGCTCACTGCTACAATCTAAAATATCTAAAACCACATATTACACACATAAAGACTCCCAGGAAAGTGTTCTAAAGCTTCTAAACGTCATTAACATATATTTTTTTGCAAAAAGGGTGAAGTGTCCCTTTAACATTGATATTCCTATTAGGCCAAGAGCCTATAGCATGTAAACATTTGGTAAGTAGGTCCACTAGTATCCCTCTACACCAAATCCTTTTGATCTACTGTAGCTGATCTACTAACTCACAATGCATTGTGCTGTAAACTTGTAGATCAGCTGCTTTTGCTGAAATTCATGCAATATAGGCTCTATACTTGGTCCACTCCTTTCCCCTCTCTACACAACATCTCAACATCTCAACCGTCTGTTTTCACTTTGGCCCAGAATAGGGATGCTAGAGTTACCAACAATATTGAATCAAGTTTTAAGTCATTCAGACCGACTGACTCACCATGAGCAAAGGCCTCCAGCACATCACCTCCTACGCCTGCCAGGCAGTCCTGGGGTGTGTGAGTAGGTGTGGACCCAGCAGAGGTGGACCTTATGGGCATGGGCATCGAGCAGCCTGCACCGTGGCTCGGGGAAGAATGAGGGGAACCTCCTGACTGGGACTGAAATGTACAAACATGTTACCAGTTAAAGAGCAACTTCACATTAAACCCTGTTATTTTTGTTGCAAAATGGCATTTAGAGTAACAGGGAAATTATTCTTTATTTCAATCAACTGTTTATTCTAACAAATCGACATTCTGTGTTGAAAACATTAAAAAGCAGTGATGTTGTAATGTACCGTGTTGGTATTGATGTACCATCTCAGTGTTTGTACTAAACACACTAACTAAACTGATCTAGTCTAGCACGCAGCGATTTAGTCCCTGTAGAATTCCGACATTTTCTGTTAACATATTACACGTTACACATTTGTAGCCGTCTCACATTCACAACCATTGTACTGTAGCATCAGCCACTTGACAAACATGGCCCAAACGTTTGTATGGTTTATTTATGAGATAGGACTAGTTAGGAGAATGTAGAGACAGGAAACCATAGGGCAGAAAAAGAATAGACAATACTAGATACTAGAGTCTTCTGTGTGCTAACTGGCTGAGCCACCAGGCACCCCATATGACCAAAATGTTTTGACCCTACCAGAACTCAGCCGTTGCCTTAGCTTGTAGACAATCAGGGTCAAGATCATTGACCCTGTCACACTGAACAACCCAGGACAGTCACGATGAATGATTTTGCCACGTTAATATGCTTTGGAATTTTTTATCTAGGACGACATAGTGTGTGCTCACCTTAAAGGATGCTCCTGTAGATGTAAACAAAATAATGTTACCAGACTGTTCTCAACTGATCAGAACCTTTTTATTTACTGTAGGGGTTTACAGTCATAACAGCTAAAAAGTTTGTACAATCACAGTTAACCGTTGCACCCTGGCTGTACCTGCACACAGAGCTCAGATAATCAATTCTGAGTTGACTCACCACTAAATCACCACAAAGTCAGTAATGAGGGGACAGTTGGACACCACAACTTATTTCGGGAATTGCGGGAACTTACTGCCTCTCAAAAGTGACTTTTATTAAAGCAAATATACACACATGTGGCACTTAACCCCTTAAAAGGATGGGAAAATAAAGCAGTAATCCAAATGTAACTTGGTAACTTTACACCGACTGCCTGAGCAGAAGCTCACCATCCATACACTGTCCATCTATAGTGCACCTTTTCTGTGTCCAGATTGGTAATGAGAACCATGTGTGGGCGAGAGGCTGGGGGGTGTGCCGAGTAGGGTGCTATAGCTTGCAGAGAAAAGGGGCACTGTGTGCATGCCTGGTAGTGGGGTAGGACCCAGGCCTGTGGCATGGAGCCAGGCAGCAGATGGCCAGCCAGACTGCAGTCACATTAGACGGGAGGTTGTTAGCGTTGATGAAAGGAACAGGTCTCTGACATTTCGGGCAAAGAAAAACACAAATCTTGACAAACCACGCACACTGTAGGCTGAGAAAAACCTGTTTTTTAAAGGTCATAATCTCGCATTTAAGCTCGGTCAATGACTTAGAACGACAGCAATGTAATGCTGAGACAGCCTGAAATGAGAGGATTTCATTTTTGGTAGATAGTGGATTCCTAACATTATGTTTTCATAAGATTTATACCATGTGAAAACATGCTGTATAATATCTTATAACATTCACGTCGTGCTTTCATTTATATGAAGAGCTAGGAAAGTATTGCAATTCTACACACTATGTGAATCGTCTGTGTAAAGATGGAAGTGTAAAGATGGAAGTACTAAGTGCTCATGATGTCAGCCAATTATTGCGCCTCGCAAACTGAATTAAGGGCCACTTACTGCCTGCTTTTGCTCTTCATCCTATTAGCCAGCCAAAGGTAAGCAGAGAGAGAGCGAGAGAGAGACAGAGAGAGAGAGAGAGAGAGAGAGAGAGAGAGAGAGAGAGAGAGAGAGAGAGAGACAGAGAGATAGACAGAGAGACAGAGAGAGACAGAGAGAGATAGACAGAGAGAGAGAGAGACAGACAGAGAGATAGAGAGATAGAGAGAGAGAGGCGGAGAGAGATACAGACAGAGAGAGAGAGAGAGAGAGAGAGAGAGAGAGAGAGAAGAGAGAGAACAGGAAGAGTGAAAGCAACAGAATTAAAGCAGTGAAAGATGGCAGACAGCTTTTCTGCATGCACAGTTACTTTGAAGAGACTACAAGGGATACCTTGGTTGTATTTGTATCTAAATTGTACTCCGCCAGGAGATCCATGCATTCGTACCTGTGTGTAGTGCCTGTGTCTGTCCACAGCTACTAAACTTCCATACTACTAGGCCAATCAGCATTATATTGTATTATTCAAATCGGTCAACGACATCTACTGTACATCTTTTTGTTGTATTATCCTATATTAGAATTGGCTAATGGGAGGTCGGGCGGACCACGGCCATGTTACTCTGACTCAGAAGTCAGAAATAACCATAAACAAACCCGATATGCCCATATACCTGTATATAGGCATACATGGAGATCTGGTTGTCCAGAGCCACAGATTCAACTGCTATGCCCATACCGACCGACTTCAAACCCAAGCATCGGCAAGGCTCAAGGGAGTGCGGTGTTCTCCGTTGAGTAATTCCGATAAGAGGTTGTACAGAACCACCAATATGTCCATATATAGGCAATTAGGCATATATGAATATTCAGTTGTTCAGAATCGCCGATCCAACTGATGCCCATTATATATGTCATATACTGATGACATAGGGGATCTCCATGTACAGTATGGGCGTAAAGGGGACAAGGACTGACAGATACAGAGATCTCCATATATGGGCAGAAAAGGGACATATGTATAGACAGACAGATACAGAGATCTCTATAGGCTATGGGCACTATGAGCACAAAAGGGACACAGCGAATACAAAGCCCCCAATACCCATACTCGGACGGATCTGCGGTGTGAGTCTTTGACACACAATTTAAAGTTCTGATGTTTGCCAATGCATGCATGCGCCACAACTAATTTAGCCAACTACAGCCAGGTCTTAAAAGCACAAACATGTACAGCTGCTGAACAAGCAAACTGTAGGTGAAAATAACATGTTTTGTGTGTTTTGATCGGGACATCCCTACTGAATTTAATGTTAAATATGTTATGCATGCATATGGGTTGAAAATCCATATGCATCCATGTCTTTTTTTTCTCTCTCTCCATCGCGTGTGACACACGCACACACAGGACTCTCCTGAAACTATGCTGGCATGATGGTTGGCCACCTTTCAGATATACTAGTGTAGAGTGTACAGTACATCTCAACCTGACCTACATGCCATTCATGTACAGTTGTCAACTTGTGTAGCTCTTATGTCAATGACATTACAGTGCTTACTTCCTCTTGCAAAGGACTCGCAAAGTGACTGAGGGGCAGCAAAAAACAACACATTTCAAAATGACTGACTGGTGATACAAACCTAACCGATGCAGTATACCGGTATGACATTAACAATCAGACAGATAAATTTGAATGACAGCACAGTACAGAAAGATGGAGAAAGGTATGAGAGAGAGCGGGTGGTGGAAGACAGCAGGGACTATGAAGAACTGGTAATCACATGCCACTCTATTGTTGCATGTTATGTCCATTAACCAGTGGTAGAGGCGATGAAGAAAAACCCTCCATGTCGAGCGCTCTTCAGTTCCGACCGTGCAGGGCGGGTCTCTAACTCGCTTTTTTGATTGCTTGACAATTAAAAATGTTTTTCATAATGTCGGAAATGCATCCATAGAGTTTTGTCCCAAATGAGCTTCCGTTTAAAGCAAGCAGCCGATAGACCCTTCGTCCCTGCTCAGAGCTACAGCACACTAGAGAATGACCTTTTTTTTTTACTCTACCAGTGGGATATTATCGTCTGATTACGGTAAGAAAACAGCTACTTCGGAAAAAAGTACAACACTATTCTTAGGGCATGCCTCCTGGCGTAGATTTGCACTCTACTGAGCGCACCTTTCAAAGTGCTTGCTTTTGTAAACTTTTGATCTGACTTTGCATCCTTTTATTGTTATGAGGCCTTGGTTTTGAGCCAATTTCAAATGGACGTAACAGTGTCACACATTTTTACCTGTAATGACTTGCATAGTGAAACTGAGATGCATAGCTATGTCGAAATATCCCTTTAAAGTCACTTGTGTCAATTAAATGAACACTAAATTAATTTATCAACTTACTGGCTTTAAAAACTATTGCATTCTACATAGTCATACATCATTAATTAGCATCAACTGCAACATACAGTGAAACTAAACTGCAAATTAAGAATTTGATTGTGACACACACCCCCTGTGTGTGTTTACTATCAGAAGCTCTAAATGTCTCTCCATATTTCATCATAAGGCACTGTCTCTAACTGGCACTCACTGAATATAACTGATTAAAAATCTGTTGTATGAGTGACGACACGGTCGTAAGATAAAGTATAAATTAGGCTTTTGAGACGCCTGTGTTCTCACCTTGAGCAGCCTCATGAGCCCCTCCAGTTGCACCATGAGCTCCCGTCTGCTCTCCTGCAAGGCCGACATGCGTCTCTCCAACTCGTCTTTCCTGTGTCTGTGGCCAAAGAGGGTGGACAACTAAAGATTATGTTTTCATAATCAATTAATCTTCTGTCAGTCACTCATTTTCTTTGACCAGACCACATATGCAGGTCTATGAATAACTGTCCACTTAGTTAAACCCTAGAATCCATATTCTGAGGGGAACATTTACCAAAAATAGTACAGTAGATCTACAAGCTCACAATGTGCCGCAAAAGCTTGTAGATTAGCTGTTTACTGTGAAGCGATTTGGTGTAGAGAGGAAAATCATACCACGTATAAACAGAATACAAAGGTCTATTGACCACACCATCCTATTTAAATGGGGATTACAAACACTCAATGTATTGTAATTATTACTGACTTGTATACGTTTGTAGGCTCACAGTATCCCAGCATCTTCAACAACCACTATCTGGATCGTAACTTTCAGTATCCTGTGATCCCCAGTTGTCTGTCAATTTAACACCACCAAATATTTGTCATTGTCTCCACCAGGCCGAAGGCATGGGGAGAGAGTATGTTTTGCAGTATGTTTTGCATGTCCGTGTGTCTGTGTGTCCGTGTGTCCGTCCGTCTGTGAACAGCTAATCTCCGGCGTGTCTGTGTGTCCGTCCGTCTGTGAACAGCTAATCCCAAATTTTGCACACACACTCTGGATGCCAACGATGAACCTCTGCCCCAGAATTTCCAGAACGGCCGGTTATAGCGCCAACAGGAGGCCGCTTTGTGCAAAACACGTTTTTGGACAGTACACCTACAGATTTTGTCCAAACATCACGCAAATTGGTATACAGTCTCTCTAGAGCCATTAAATGAAACGGTTCTTTCAGATTTCTCAGACTCCATCCTGATTGGCTAAGATTGGCCTGGAGTGCTCAGTTTCAAACAAGATACTGCAAATCATGAACACATCGTGTGATTTCCTTGAAATTGTGCACACACATTCCCACGAGGCAGAGGAAGAAATGCCACATGAACATTTTCAACTCCGCCTCATGGTGGCGCTATAACTGGCTGAAAAGTGTTTTTACCTCAAACTGCACAGATCTGTCTAAAACTTTGTATGCACACTCCCTAGAGGCCAAGGAAAAACCTTTGCCTGCAATCTGCTCTTTATAGCGCCACCAGGAGGCCGACATATGTAAAACACATTTTCTAACTCCTTCATTTTCTAACTACTCCTTCAGATTTTATCCAAATTTCACGCAAATCGGTACACATGTTCTCCATAGTCATGTGATCAAGACGGGTTTGTTTGATTTCTCATAATCCACCTTCATTGCCTAAGATTGTCTTCTAAACTTTTCAGGAGTAGCCCGCTTTGTACCCGTTTTGTACAAATCGCCACAACTACTCAACGCAGCGTCCGATCGCGGTGAAACTATGCATGCATATTCCCACTAGGCTGAGGAAGAAATGCCACTTGACAGTTTTCAAATCAGCCTCATGGTGGCGCTACAACAGGCCATGCCGCGTTCCTCTCACACACACACACACACACACACACACACACACACACACACACACACACACACACACTCGTTTGATGTGTGATGTTTGCCAAACATCACACACACTCCGATCCTCCTGATGGAGACCTGTGCCCAGATGGGCACTTTTTCTAGTTTTCTGTGAGTTTGGTCACAATGCTTGGTGGCTGTCTCTTTGGTGAGGACAAAACTGACTCATCAGTTCCCTCTGGTGTTCATGGGATGTACTCCAATTTGAGAGTGAGAATTGCAACACAGTCAGAGCAGCACTGCTCTCCTGTCTATCTGCCCGGTGTCCTGGTATCACACTCTCACAAACATCTGCTGCTTCTGACTATCTCTGCTCCTCTATACCCTGGGGCGCACGCAAAGCAATATCTGGGCAGTCCAGCCAGCCATCCAAACACCAAACCCAACTCCTCTAATTTGCAATCAGAACATTAGATTGATAATATTTCCTTCTCCAAGCTCTGAAATCCTCTCCAGGCTGGGCAGAGAGGGAATGTCACACTTGAAAACTGGCTCAATGAGTCAGATAAGGCCCTTTTAAATGCTCTTCAATAACAACTGAGAGTTTTTCGCCACTGTGCCTCAGCCAAAACAGGATGATCTGATCCTGATGATCACTGGAGGACTTGCATCAGTGCATGCCATCATATACAAAATAATTACACCACCAAAGTAGAACAGAGAATTGAATAACCATGAGAGAAAAAGAAGAAAGGGATCAATTAACGTGCTCTTCAGTGATTCTCTTATAATGTACTCTTGAATTACTTCATATCTCTGAATGGATCACATGGAAACTTGAAAAAGATAAAACATAATCACATGAATTAACTAAGTGTCATTCATGGTAGAAAGTGATGCCACTTTTTGGCTCTATCCAGGCTTGAGACCAAGATCCCTGTGTATTTTGCCTGCAGACCGATAACATTCTATGAAGCCAATTCAAATCACAGTCTATAATTAGAACGACTGTAGAGGAATGTATTTTGCTGACACAAATACAAGAACCCTTGAATAGTTTAGCTGCTTGATTACCTCAAGCTCAACACTGCCATGCTGGGCCAAACTATGGAATTCTAAATGTGTTTCTGTCAACTAAGCCACTGGTTTCTTCAGACAAAAGGCATAGTATTTTGCAGAACATATATCATTAGTAAATACCAGGGGTTGTGCACATGTACATGTGCTGTTGTAACTTTTTGTCAATTCATGTAATGTTTTATATTGTATATCATCAATATTGTAAAGCACTTTTAGATGCATTCTATGCATTAAAGGTGCCATACAATTTTACAAATACAATTTACTATAGTATTAACCATATATTCTACCTGAGGAGCCGTAGTTCAGCCAGGAGGGTAGGATTCTGTTGGGCTTTTTCTGGCGTGGGCTGGGAGGCCTGTTCGTGCTCCAAGCGCAGCCTCTGGATCTCCTGTAGGATCTCCCTGAGGAGCCCCAAGATACAACAAACATCAGCAACACACTAGACCTAACTGTAATAACTACGAGTCATCATTTGTTTTAGATCTTTGGAGAAAAGTGAGTAATTAGAAGAACTGACACTGCGATTCCCACTGAGGAAAATTTGGGGAATCCCTATTGGAACCCACCATGTACTGTAGACTACTTCAATACGGTATGTCTGATATAATGTAACAGACAGATGGAAAGCTGACAGAGAGACAGCACATGGGATGCACAGGAAAGAAGACCAGCAGGGCTAAGGTTATAGAGATTGGGGGGTATCACCCCTGTACTCTGGGCAACCCGGTACAGTTATGTAGGCTATGTAGGATCTCACCTATGTATGTACTCATACTCATACATAATCATATCGTATGGAGGCATAATTCAAATTCAGATCAGCTCAGGCGAGATTTGCACTATGATACACAATTTGGAGCATCCCACCTGTTCTTATTCTCTAGCTCGGCAATCAGCTGTCTTTGCTGCTTGTTGGCGTCAAAGTTGAAACTCAGATCTGTTGGAGGACATTGTTGCTGAAAGACAAAGTTATCATAAAAATGTAATTGAAGAATAGAAGAGTATAGAAGTCAAACCCCACATGCTATTGTTGACAACAATAATGAAACATTTAATGAATGTCCTAGAGGCTTCATAAATATATATATATATATATATACATATATATATATGTATAGGGGATGTTCACTCCTGTGATCTATACCCGTTAATTTAACAATGAACAAGCTCAGTGTCATTATTGTTATGCCAATACAATAATTCTATTCTATAGGGGAAAAACATTATTATTTTTACCTTCTAGTTCTCAAAATGAGACAAATGTCTCACATCTCTTTTCTTCCCACTGAACTATCAAACCAAACAAGCAGAGAGATTTGCCTAATTTTCAAAATCTTGCCACGGTAGAAACAAGTTAATTTATCTCGCCCCATTGGCAGTTTTTCATTTTCACTTGTTGAAGATATTAAATAGAAATTCAGACTATGGCAACACAAGATTAAACATATAAGGATGAACTGTTTTTTGCAGTGTGGATTCATCCAGCTTTTGCATCAGTGTTGAAAAGTTCTCAAGCAAGACAGAAACAGTGCTCCGTTGTATGACATAGTATAAATCAGCCAACTTGTCAGAATGGTAAATGGAAATGCGGGTTGACTGAAGTGGACCACACAGGGCATTCTTGGAGATCACTCACAGTGGAGTTTCCTGCTTCAGCTGCCAGTCGGGCAGCGTAGCGAGCGATGAGGCGGTGCTCTTCGTCTAGCCGGCTAGGACTCTCCAAGACACTGATGGAATAGACAGCAAGAAAACGTTACACACATACACACACACGTGTACACAATCTCATAGATTTATGCCCCGTACATGTACAGTAAGAGGAAGAAGGGTACTACTTATGAAGGGTTTAATTAATGGAATATTTTTTAGAATGACTGAAATTCATCAGTGTGTTATTTCAGAAGTACAGACATTCCTATCCTCTGAGAGCATGCACGGACCTTGATAAAGCCGATAGCTGAACAGTAAATGGGCCTATATTAGTTTTACTAAAGATTTAGCAAAGTACAGTACATTTTCAGAGGGCAGATTGTGGAATTAAACTCTTCACTTGTACCCTCAATTCATTTTTTTACTAAGATAAACTTAAACTGAACTGCCCTTAAAGAATGCCATGGGATTATGACTGTGTGGTCATGGACTGACTATTGGATATTATAATTTGAGACGGGCATAAGAGATTATCAATGCAGTATGCCAAATGCATTGGCAGCTGTTCTGCCAATGATCATTCCCAATCCCCATAATTTTTATTAGTGGAAAACCCAAATATGCATGTGAGTGTGAATGACATACATGGTACATGACATGGATGGATAGATGATGTTGAAATGATGAGTTGAAATGATGCTCGGCTCCCTGCCTGAATGCACGAGGAGCATGCAGGTGTGAGGAGTGATTTCACCCAACACCGCACGGCATAGCACTCTTGATCTGACTGGGGAGTGAGCAATGATTAAGCCCATTAAAACCCAATCTGGCTTCACAATGTTCAAAATGTGTTCTACAGTATTACAAAAAATACCAATTTTGGGTGAGAGAAAAAAGAAAAGGAATAAGGTTATTTTACAGATTTTCTTTTCTTCTTACACCAGCAACAGTGTATCTTGTAATAAAGCCACAAAGATTCATTAGAAAATGTTTGTGTTTCAGTGAACATTATAGAAATTAGATAGCTTACAGTACACACAAGTCAAATAATCTTATCTTGGTGGCAGGTTTCTTGTCACAGAAACAGACTCAACGTTCATTTTTTGCAGCACACAGCTTAATTCGTGGTCTAAACTCTAGAGGGTGCCGGAGGTCATCGTCGTAGATTAAAGTAATACATTAAGGTACATCAGAGTCCTTCTCTGTTGCACATAATGTGAGTTGACCCTACAAGGGTCATTTGGATGTGGACTGCTCAGGCTATTTATCTGCATGCCTCTCTCTATGACTTTGATTCAGTGCCAAAGTTTCCTGGCAAATATCAGAATAAATATATTATCGCACAAGGATTCGTCACACTACACACATACTTCTGATTGTTTGTGACAATCACTGTCCAATGGTATCTTTCTTTATTCTAGGTGCTTGCACCAGTCTCCAGATGCATGCGTGAACTGTATAATATTAAATATTAACTAATATTATTGGCCTTCTTCCATTGACATTGATACCCTACCTATACCAAGTCCATATACCACCGGATTAGCTCAAACACTTGACTCACAATCAAATATGTTAAGAGTTGACATAATATAGATATACCAATGATATATATACAGTACCAATTAACATCATTATTTATTTCCAATGTTTAGATTGTTACAAAGCATATGACATCTAGGGCTGTATTTTGCGTGTCTTAAATACCAGGTCTTATTACTTAACGTAAGACCTGGAGGCGTGATCAATGCCATTTGGCTATTCTGAGTGGCCAAAGAGCATTGACCATAATACCTGGTACTTAAGACACGCAAAATACAGCCCCTAGTATTTTAGGAGAAAAGTCTCTGTTTAAACTTTGGACATAATAGTATTGGCACTATACTGATACAGCTACCACTTGAGTTAAAATATTTCATATCCAGTGACACCATTGGTTTAATACAGAAGTTAACTCTAAATTAAAAACTCATCCAGCTCCGACAGCGAATTCTTTTCCCCCCCCCCCTTTTTTTATTTTTTATATATATCTTCTGGCACCGGTGGTTCTGCATGACTAACAGGTAATAAATTGTGGGGTGTCGGTTCGCCCTTGGAGGACTGGTAGTGAAAGGACTGTCTGCGAGACAGAGAGTGAGGCAGGAGGGTAGCAGATGCCGTGTCAGCACAGCCGACAGTATCAGGGACAGACTGTGATGGAGGCTGGCTGGGAGCATGACTCGCACGTCTAGACCCGAAAGGAAACACCATTTCATACACACCAGGATGCGCTGCGCTCCTGTCTGCAATGACACCACCACAGCCTGAGCTCGCAATATTCTAGAGGCCAGAGTGTCCTAAATGAATTGTCTTTCTTATTACAGTGAAAACTGGAAGGGGAAGACACACACAATATGACATCCAGTCTTGAGGCAAAGAGGAGATCTGCATTATTTAGAAATGGCATCTTCAACTGACAGGACTTGCCAAGCGAGGCAAGTGTAACCGTATCAACAGATTCATCTTTACAAGACAGCATACTGTATGTCAACTCCAGACCCAGACAGTCTAGAAGAGACTGTCAAAACAGGCCTGCTCCTTTTTATTGCTTGTCCATTATGTCCAACAATATTAACCAGCATCCACGTGGATACTCAAACACAAATTACCATTTGGCATTGGCACAGTGGCATAATGTGCTATTTCTGCCCGAAATATGGAAGCAGCTTTCAAGTTGTTATGGCTTCAGCCCATACTCTCCACCCTCCCGTCTCCGACGGCTTCAGGCGAAAACATCGTTTGGCACGTGACATCTCCCTAGAACAGCTCTGACTCACAGAGCCAAATGTCAAGACAAAGGTTATCGGGCTCTTTCATTACTTGCCACAGTGAAATAAATCCCAGGAGAGCACAGATTTCTTTTCTTTCTTCCATTTTTACACACTGCAGCATTCCACTGACCTCCGTTGGTCAGGATGAACGGCACGATTTACCGCCCGAGGTGTCTCAATCATGTCAGCTCTCTTCAAATCGCCTTTATTCTGGACACTGTCTCTCTCAAGGAATTCATGTAGCTTCCGCATTGCTCCAAAATTCCTCCTTAATGAGACATTTGATCTAGTAGTGAACGTAGGGTTTTTTGGGTGTTAAAAATAAAATAAGATCTGTACTGGGGTGACATTTTCTTTTAACTCTTCAGAATGCAAATGATCTTGAATCATGTAACATTACCTTGACACTAAGTTGGGCTAGAGGAATCTGCCTCATTTTAAGATGTTGGCACTTGTGATGAAAGGTCATGAACCATGCGATTCTGCACTGTAAACAAACTAAATTATCTGCCTCTGTGGCAGTTTTTTCCGCTTCAAGGGAAAAACTGGAATTTAGGACACAATAGTAGATTAAACGACTTGTAACCGTTGGCATTTTTTCCAGTGTATGTACTGCCCTTTAAGTGCATTGAGTTTGCTGTCTAGGTAGCATGACAACCAATCACCACATGAGCATGATGGCACAAATGGACAAATATCCCCACATGGCTTCAAGCACCCAGTACAACACTTTTACACTAACATGGTCTTTGTCTGGCAAATTAACCCAGCAGCTGACATACAATTGTTTGGATGTTGGCAGTTGCATCAGGACCACTTCATGCATTCACCCCAGAACATTCTTTCTTTAACATTATGGTATAGCATTCAATACATTAAATCTGTATACTTAGGCGTATACACAAATGCACTGTTACAGCAGACCATTCTTTCTTTGAGGTTATGGTGTACCATTCAATCAATATACTACATAAATATACAGTTAGGATTACAATTACCAAAGACACATTTTTACTTTAACATCTTGGTATAACGTCAATATACTAAATCAATATATTGTTAGGCCTACAATACAGTACACAAATGTGGCATGTGGCATACCAAATTTGTACACATTTCAAAATGTCTCTCAGCCAATTTGTAATCAAAACATTCCTTGTAGTTATACCATAATTATGACGGTTGAAGGATTTGATTTGAAAACAGTTGATCTTATACTGTAGGTAAGAGCATAAACGGTAAATTCCTTCAAGTTTCAAATGTATAAATGAACTCTGAGGATATCACTGTGAAAGGTTCAACAAGCCTGCAGTAAAAAGTAGCAATTCTGATGGCTGCATCCTACAAAGCACACCTGCTCCTCCCTCCCTCCAGATACACGTGTCCTGAGAGAAGTCCTCAGAGAATCGTTTCAGAGTTGTTCCATCTCGCTCGTGTAAATTACTATAAAGATACGGCTGAACGAGATGCTGTACGCTGTATGTAATGGGCAGACATGGAGGACAGAGTGCAGACACATTACAGCGCTCTCAGAGTGCTCTCTTGTTATTGAATTCATAACCACAGCACACTATTAGACGGTTCATTACCATTACAAATAAATAATAATAGGGATGGCCTTTAACTGAGAGGGGCTGAAATGAGAGGACAATTAGATAGCTTGCACAGAGAGCCTCGCATCTATCTGGTTACACTATAACGCTGTAATTCCATCATGATCTCTTTGTCAAATGAGCCTGCTAAGGGGTGTGCTCAGATATTCTTCCTGACAGTGTAACAAATTTCCCTCTAAAAATACACTAAAGGGGCATATTGCTCGGGAGGCAAACAATGTGTGTCTAGATAAGCAATAACATCTGTAGTCCTGCATGTTGTTCTCCTCCTTTCAGCTTGGAAGAGAAAGTTTGCCTCCCTCCCTTTTTTCTCTTCGCGCAAAAAGTGCATATCATTTGATATACAGTCAGTGCATGTGCTGTAACTGAATAAATGCATTGTCATCTATAAAATATGCTGTACTGGTTTTCAAGTTAACTTGTTCCCACACGATTGTGTGTGTGTGTGTGTGTGTGTGTGTGTGTGTGTGTGTGTGTGTGTGTGTGTGTGTGTGTGTGTGTGTGTGTGTGTGTGTGTGTGTGTGTGTGTGTGTGTGTGTGTGTGTGTGTGTGTGTGTGTGTGTGTGTGTGTGTGTGTGTGTGTGTGTGTGTGTGTGTGTGTGTGTGTGTGTGTGTGTGTGTGCGCATGGATATGCCTAAGGTCAGGGGGAACATGTACCTGAGGCACTTACCTTTTAGTGGGCGTCGGTGCCCCAGAGGACATTAGCATTGTGTCGTTCATGTTGTTGGTCACTGGTTTCGGCTGACTAAAAGACAAGATTAGAGGTCTTTAATGCTATACTGCCGAGCCTTTCGTGATTGTTACCAGGGAGTGTGTGTGTGTGTGTGTGTGTGTGTGTGTGTGGAGGGGTGGAGCCGTGCGTGCATGTTGGGGGGAGAGGACATTTGCATGTTATTAATAACCATGGTTCAGCTATCCTGACTGCACATGTACAAAATGCTTTTATGTCAGGGAATTATTATCTGAAGTTGTAAACCACGAAAACTGGCAACGTGACACATTCTACACACCAATTCATTCTAAATCCTACTTGAATAATTGACTTTTCAGATAACTTAGATGATTTAGATTTTCCCTTTTTTATTTAACGCCTATAGCTTGAACCTAATAAAAACAAGCAAGAGGAACAACCACAGACAAGGACTAGGAAGTATGTGGTAAAAGGCAAGGAAAGGTGACATTCCAAAAGGTAATTTGTGAGAGTAAACAAAGCAATGGAGGTCCATGTGATAGTTTCTCTCACATATCAGGTGTTCCAAGACCCTACAATAGCACATCCCAGGGATGGAAAACAACCAGCACAATGACAATGCCATATTTCCGTGTGTGTGTGTGTGTGTGTGTGTGTGTGTGTAAATGGTAAATGGTGCATTTATATAGCGCCTTTATCCAAGGCGCTTTACATAGATTGTGCATTACATTCACCCATTCACACACCGATGGCAGCGGAAACCATGCAAGGCACCAACTAGCACATCGGGAGCAATTAGGGGTTCAGTGTCTTGCTCAAGGACACTTCGACAGTAACTCTGGGGGAGCCCGGGTTCGAACTGGCAACCTTGCGGTTCCCATCCAGGCACTCTACCCCTGAGCCACCGCCGCCCCTTGTGTGTGTGTGTGTGTGTGTGTGTGTGTGTGTGTGTGTGTGTGTGTGTGTGTGTGTGTGTGTGTGTGTGTGTGTGTGTGTGTGTGTGTGTGTGTGTGTGTGTGTGTGTGTGTGTGTGTGTGTGTGTGTGTGTGTGTGTGTGTGTGTGTGTGTGTGTGTGTGTGTGTGTGTGTGTGTGTGTGTGTGTGTGTGTGTGTGTGTGTGTGTGTGTGTGTGTGTGTGTGTGTGTGTGTGTGTGCGTGCGCACACGTGAGTGCAACTCCTACCACGATCTCTCCACCACTTCTTGCATTTAAAGCATTAATAAATTCAAATTTCATATACTGTATTGTATTTTTGAATGGATGGTAACACAAAGATAGCACAGTGTTGTGTTCTTGCTGTGCTTATTTCTGCAATGAAGAATTGTGGCAACTATCAAACTATCAACTGTTCCTCCAGGTCGTATAGAATAGTGTTTTCCAGCTCTATCCTCCTGGTGTTGTCAACAGTTGAACAGCACACACAATCCTTTCTGTACAGCGGCTGAATACTGATGTAGTAGTTATGTCTGCATGATTGTAATAATACAGCATAATTTGTGCAGATTCTTTTCATTTTTTCCTTTTTGCTATTTGCTGAATTACTGACTGCATGAATTTTCAGCCAGTATGTTGTTCTCAAGAAAGGGCCAATTATGAATTGTATGTGACACGTTTGCAATTCCTACAAGACTGGTCTAACACTTTCAAAGAAAGCCATGGAATCCTTTTTTATGGTCCTTAATTCATGGGTTGTTCCGTTTCCAAACTAAATGGCACAGACATTAATTCTGCTAATCTGGTTAACTTTCTCACCACACAATAAAATGGAGAAATAAGACATGGCAGCAGCTGAGGGTATCTCTGTGAGTACCGGTACTCAAAACTGGAACATGCGGGTGAATATGCCATATAGGCAGACAGTGTACACAAACACCTACATATAACACTTAGAACACTCTTCTAATCCAATTTCACTGAATTATTTTCTTTCCATACTCTCCAGACAATACAGAACGCCAGCTTAATCTTTCCTTCTAGACACACAAGCATCAATAACACTCAAGGTTCTTCTGATTAAGGAAATGGGAGACCCAAGGAATCAATTACTTACAACTGCAAGGATGGAAGGCACCTGCCTGGCTGGTCAAATACATCCAACTACTGCTGCTGCTGTTGTCAGATGCCTTGCTGTGCCCTCAACTGGGCGGGCGAGCATCTCAATGTACTATACTGCTGCTGTCTCCAAGGAAACTCAGCAGTCACGTGCCTCTATGACGACACAGACTCTCTCACTCTCTCGCCCTCCCTCTGTCTCTCTCTCTCTCTCTCTCTCTCTCTCTCTCTAGCTCTCTCTCAAGCTCTCTCTCATACCCAGTTCCGCTCTTCTCTCAGAATTCCCTGTCTCTCTCACACTCCATCTCTCATGCACTGGCCACTGCTCTCTGTTCAATCACGATCTGTATCACATAAATGGACAATCACATGCATACATACCCACAATGAAGGAAAAGGCAAATATCAAGCCCAGTGGTTTTCCTGCAGTTTAATTTTGGTGCCCCCACAAAAAGGTTTTAACTGCCCCAAAGGAGAGTCACCAACACCAAAACAATACGAATTGACAATAAAAGATGTGCCCAAGTAAGACAAGTTATTTGCCAATCAATAAATCAATCACCAGCCCCTTTGAATACAGCTATTTCACCCCCCTCTCCCTCAAACTCACTGATGTCCCTTCCAGTTTATTCTAGTCTTTTTTTCATTTTGTTCATTGGGGTTTCATTTACAAAAGCTAAATCGATATAGGGCTATATCTTGCGCAACCCCTTAACCCTTAAACCTAATTTGCCATTTTTTACTATTTAAAAAAACCTTTTAAAATAGTTCAAATAGACGATCTACAAGCTCACAATGTCTCGATGGAGATCGGCTAGTTGAACTATTTAAAAAAAAGTTTAAATAGTACAAAATGGCAAATTAGATTAGGGTTAAGGGTGCCGCATAAGGGTGGTTTATTATATATATTTCTCTTAAATAAGGCTCATTGCCTTTTAATGTTGCATAGTCACAACGTGTACGGATCATGCTTACTGCCGTGCCTCAAAGACCTATTCTGAGCCAGGAAAAACCCTGCAGCCACGACATCCAAATAGCCTCTCTCTCTTATCTCTCCCTAGAGAATAATTGCCCTCCAAATAATCACATTTACATACTGTGACCCCAGACCCCTCTCAGCTGGCAAGTTACATAACAAGCATTTTACCTGTATCCTTTTTATGGAAAAACTAAAAAAAAACACCAAAATAACTTGTGTGGAGCAGCGCGGGTGAATTACGTATGGATAACATAAATGGCTTCATTGTGTGTGTGTGTGTGTGTGTGTGTGTGTTACAATTTTGGATCAGTTTAAGTGCCTAAGTTCTATAAACCTTTCGTAAATAACGAAAATATAGTACATTTCTTGAAGATTTTTAAAGATGTTGCCTATAATAATAAGCCTAAATAGGGACGCCAAGTTAGAAGTAGTTAAACAGTGATTCTGTTTAACTACAACTACAGTGATGCTGCTTTTGGCCAACAGAATGATGAAATGATGCCATCTCTTTTTTCTCTTTCTGTGTGTGTGTGTGTGCGTGTGTGTGTGTGTGTGTGTGTGTGTGTGTGTGTGTGTGTGTGTGTGTGTGTGTGTGTGTGTGTGTGTGTGTGTGTGTGTGTGTGTGTGTGTGTGTGTGTCTCTCTCTCTCTCTTTTCATTCTTTCATTCTCTCTCTCTCTCTTCTGTTTCTTTCTCACACTTTCTCTCTCTGTGCTTCCATCTGCCTCTTCTCCCTCCCAGACAGTCAAGATTTCCAGTCTCCACGGACAACAACACATCAGGATGTGACACAGGTCACAAAAGAGCCCGCGCACACCATCGGTCATCACTCCTGCTGGAGCCAAGAGGTACCTCAGAGGTCACACAGCAATAGATTGACATAACATTTAGGCACTCAAAGATCAGAGTCTGCAATGCGCTAAGCCTCGTGCTACCTGAGTGCCGTGAATGACAATGTTCCCCCATGTACATCACCTTTAGCAGAAAGGAGGACTTAAGTCAGGGCTTTGATGGCTTTCTGTTCAGTTCATAACACTGTTCAGCCTCAGTCTATTTCTGACAGTGCTCGATGCATGGTTGCATTTGATCATTGTCTCTTGGCTAAAAAATAATATGCAAACACAATCCATCCTCCGCGTCCTATAGTAGCTTACTGGCAATTGGCAAAGGTCTGTTCTCTTTCTTCCCCAAGCTTGTCTGTCAATAACACCATAAAGACACACAAAAACATGGTCTATGCTAACAGGCAAATTACTTGCATGCATGTGCCATTGTGCTCCCATTTTAATGGCACTAATGGAATTTGCATTAATCGGGAGAATGAATAACTGTGTAAAACAGTGGAAACCATTAAGGAATATGGGATTTCTGGGGATTATGTGGTTTCTATAATACTGTACAATATGCATTTCACATCAATGCAGTGTCGGATTTGGTACACATTTGTGAATAATGTCTCTGCTTGAAAGGTTTCAGCTGAAGCAATGCAGAGCAGAATTCTGTGCTGTTAGTCATATCCTAGTGTCTGAGAGGAGACACTAAACCTATGCAAATCCCCAAGAATCTCACAGACAGTTTTGAGATGACATCAAATTCACAGGTCAGCTTGCTGATAGTCTTTACTTTCAGATGCGAGTAAATAATTCAAAACACCATCAGAGTAGCTACATTTGTCTATGCGGGGCCTTGCGGGCACATGCATTTGGCCAGCTGGGAGTCTCACATCTGTTCGATTCAAGCAGGTAGTTTGATCAAACCCAATGTTCTACCTTGATTCTGCCATTGTCTCTCAGTGCACGCACACACACTAATGTGTGTGTGTGCACACGCACACAGGCACACACAAAAATGAGGGATATCCCGATACACTTCTTTCGTTCCCGATCCGATTAACCAATATCACAATTTCTGTGTTAGTCGATACCGATACAGAATACCGATACCAGTGTTGTGATCTCATGTTGTGTTTATAGCTATCTAGGTATATATATCATGTTGTGTTTATAGCAGACTCCTCACTCAAACATGCACTTGCAGTTTGGGCAACTCTAAAGCAAACTCCACATGCCCCAACATTTTATTTACCTTACCAACCCCTTACCTACCACTGAGTTGGATCGGTGGTTAGACTGGCATATTCACCGTTACTGATATGACCCAATATGACAAATAAGGGATACCGATACTTTTCCGATAAAATTAGTTAAATTAGTCTAATTGATCACTTAAGCCCTGTATTATACAATACTTCACTGTACAATGCTCGCATGCAAAAATGGCACTCTATTTTTTAAACATAATTGTTCGTAAATCGTAAGAGGCACAAGTTTGAAATAATTGTGATATTGATTTGAACTCATATCGCCCAGTCCTTCTGCTGCAGTTAGGTTTTATGACACTACAGTACATACTCTCCCCCCCCCCCCCCCCCCCTCTCTCTCTCTCTCTCTCTCTCTCTCTCTCTCTATGTAACAATAATAAAGGAATAATAGCTACACAGTAAAAGAGTGTGCAAATTTAACCAACTACATCTTATTTTACTCGGGAGCAAGCTTGAAGTCAGTCGGGCGAACGGTTCTTCAGATACCTGAACTACTGTACAGACGGATGGACATACGTACAGATATGTTGTGCATTTATTATAAGATACAATTGTACAATCTTACAAATGTGCTAAAGTTACAAATGGATAAATGAACACACAAATAAACATTTAAAGTTACTGTTAACAGCCAGTATAAATGTAACACACTGTGTTTCCATTATACGTCTGCTGAATTCTGCAGTTAGCAGGAAGTATTCATTCAAATTCTAGCAAGTCAAACAGAACAGTTCATGTATGAATTAGATTACTTTTGATTAATATAACTTTAATAACTGTATTATGGCTTTTTTAACAGTTGCGGTTTCCACATTTTATTCTATTGTTCTAATATCACATCATGCTTCTTCATCATATCCCAGACTAACTGAAAGTCATGATGTTTGCATCCATGCTTAAAATGTATTGCCTGTTTTATGGATTAGCCTTTAAATGTAATTTTGTGCTGTGATTTATTCAGATTAAATGAGTTAATGTGGGGGCATTAGACCTTGAATACAAGATTTAAACCAAAGAAATGGAAAAGGGCAGACGTAAAAATACATCCTCACTCATTATATTTCAAAATGTCATTAGGTTCACAAACACATTTAATCATACTATTCTTGATGACTTACAGTCATTAAATTACTTAGTTCCATGTATTCAACGAACACAGTGAGGTGACACGAACTGATATTCTCACAACAACACAACGCATTGTGAGCTTGTAGATCGCCTTTTCTCACTATGTTTAAATGGGAATTAGTGCTTCATTTAGTACTTGAATAAAGTACAGATAGAAAAAAATACTTTGTTACCACAGGAGACACGAGACTGAGGGGAGAGAGGCGGAAGGACGTTGCAACCCAGGTGGTGGATGCATTATTAGTCATCTGCGAGCATGCCCCAGAAATAACGTCCAGTTATTCTTTATTTGTTGCAAAAATATACATTTGAGGGATTATCTATAGATACATTGCTAGTTTTTATTGAAACAGTGGAGATTGCGTCTGTTTTATCACGAGAGCCTTAAAACCTCAAATTAGAATCCCGTCTTTCTGAGAAATGGAATCAATGTGAAAAGCCCAGGCTGAATTCTCCCTGATTCTCCAGGAAAGTGCTTGATATTCTCGTGGCCCTAGTTTGTGTAAACCAATGAACATGAAAAGGGCATGGATTACGGGTTTCTGTGGTTACCGAAGAGATGTGATCTTCAAATAGTTTTAGCTGCAAATTTTGTTTTTAATCAATATCAATCTACTTGCGTAATGCAATTTCATGCTACACAGCCTGTACCGCACAGGCTAATCCAATCGCCTGATCTCTTGCTGGCGGGAAACATTTGGGTTGACAGTTTATTTTCCGCGTTGTAATGAATTGTAAATTTATGTAAATGTTAACTTGTCTTAATCTTAAATACATAACTTTGGTTACAATGCAGAAGAAAAACAATCTTTCTGTCTGAGCTCCTGAAACTTCTGTGAGAAGTGACTCGAGGATGTTGGATATTTATCATGCCGTAAAACAGAAAACCACTCTGTATTTACGTCCTGTCTATTTTCCATGGTAGAGCGAGTTTCTCCTCCCTGATGCAACTGGCTATCAATTACTCACTGACACTTGCCATGAGCGGCAACATAAAGAAAAATAGCCGACAGCTTAGATTTATGGCCATGGCTTGAATATGGAGCATGATTATGTAATGAAACGTGCCATTAACAAATGCAGGCTTTACATTCAAATATTCACGTCACAAGTACATTGTGACAGTTCAAATGATGCTGTGAATACAATGAAGACCATATCATAAATCCTTTTTTCATTTCAACATTAACACATTATGTTCCAGTGGGTGAGGCCATATCTTATTCTTAATTCAGACCTATGCAGTGATAAGAAAGATATGAAGCAACCTTAGCAATGTGGACAACCGCAGATCTATCTCGATGGTGGAATTGATTATGGAAATCCTCCTATTTCTCAGCTGAAATGTAAATGAAACTGAAGGCTTAAGACAGCATTGGAATATAATGCATTTTCTATAATGACTTCCAGGAGCCTTCAAAGGCAGAGTGCAGAGATTTATACCATCACTCTAGTTTCATTGCCAACAGTCTAATGGGGAGGGCTGTGCTGCTCTCTGCAGCTCCACACAAACAGTCTAATGGGGAGGGCTGTGCTGCTCTCTGCAGCTCCACACAAACAGTCTAATGTGGAGGGCTGTGCTGCTCTCTGCAGCTCCACACAAACAGTCTAATGGGGAGGGCTGTGCTGCTCTCTGCAGCTCCACACAAACAGTCTAATGGGGAGGGCTGTGCTGCTCTCTGCAGCTCCACACAAACAGTCTAACGGGGAGGGCTGTGCTGCTCTCTGCAGCTCCACACAAACAGTCTAACGGGGAGGGCTGTGCTGCTCTCTGCAGCTCCACACAAACAGTCTAATGGGGAGGGCTGTGCTGCTCTCTGCAGCTCCAACAGTCTAATGGGGAGGGCTGTGCTGCTCTCTGCAGCTCCACACAGTCTAATGGGGAGGGCTGTGCTGCTCTCTGCAGCTCCACACAAACAGTCTAACAGGGAGGGCTGTGCTGCTCTCTGCAGCTCCACACAAACAGTCTAACGGGGAGGGCTGTGCTGCTCTCTGCAGCTCCACACAAACAGTCTAATGGGGAGGGCTGTGCTGCTCTCTGCAGCTCCACACAAACAGTCTAATGGGGAGGGCTGTGCTGCTCTCTGCAGCTCCACAAAAACAGTCTAATGGGGAGGGCTGTGCTGCTCTCTGCAGCTCCACACAAACAGTCTAACGGGGAGGGCTGTGCTGCTCTCTGCAGCTCCACACAAACAGTCTAATGGGGAGGGCTGTGCTGCTCTCTGCAGCTCCACACAAACAGTCTAATGGGGAGGGCTGTGCTGCTCTCTGCAGCTCCACACAAACAGTCTAACGGGGAGGGCTGTGCTGCTCTCTGCAGCTCCACACAAACAGTCTAACGGGGAGGGCTGTGCTGCTCTCTGCAGCTCCACACAAACTCAACAGTCTAATGGGGAGGGCTGTGCTGCTCTCTGCAGCTCCAACAGTCTAATGGGGAGGGCTGTGCTGCTCTCTGCAGCTCCACACAAACAGTCTAACGGGGAGGGCTGTGCTGCTCTCTGCAGCTCCACACAAACAGTCTAATGGGGAGGGCTGTGCTGCTCTCTGCAGCTCCACACAAACAGTCTAATGGGGAGGGCTGTGCTGCTCTCTGCAGCTCCACACAAACTCGGATAACATATCAGCCTTTTCACATTATCAAATAATCAGGGGCTTGATATCTTTGAATGATGTCAGCCAATACTTGATTTTATGAAGGCAAGATGGAAAGATGGAGGTGGGTTAACATGGCAAGAATAGACCATACATCACCGGTATACTGGACCTTGCCATGCTGTTAATCAATATATCGGTTAGACTTCTGTCATTAATTGCACAAAGACTGTGACAAACGTCTTCAGAACAGCACTTACACTGTGTGGGTAAGCTCCTGTGGTCTTTCAGCCTGCTCTGGGAACAGTGGATGAGGTGACTCTCCGATGGGGACGCAGCCTAGAGATTTACTGATTGCATGGCTCAGCTTTTTGGCCGGAGACTTCTGTGAGAAGGGCAGAGCAGACGTTATATCTGTTATCTGATATCTGCTGCCATCAGCTTGTTCATTTATAATGCAGTACAGTGGCTTATGATTGTATTTAACCTCATTTAGGTGTAGCTTGCATAACTAGAGCTAGAAATGACACACTTAATGCTATACTATGTCAACAGTGGCTTATTCATTACATGTAATTTCACATGTAATTTTAGTAGTTTCTTTCTGCAGCACAATAAATGCATACATTGTCAGTATGGTTAGTCTTGGTCTTAAACAAGCCCCATGTTAGTGCTACACTCTAGCCTGGCCACTGAGCTGATTTCAACATCCTTTTCCTACTTTCTATGCTCAGACATTTCCTTCTGGTCCCGAGGCCTCTTGAACAATCCTTCTTATCTGTAGAACACTCAGTGGGTTGGGTATTGGATTTGGGAAGCAGCGCACATATCTTCCCTTGTTTCAATTTACAACGCAATGATTGAGCATTGGGGAAACGAAGCAACAGTGAGAATCCAATCAATACAATGTTATTGGCTAAACTGAGTGAAACCCCTATGAAATCCCCTTCTGAATCGCTTTGAAGGCATGAGCAATGTGGCGAGCAGGCCGGGCGCTTTGTGGTACAGATGGATGACCACGACTTAAGGGCCATTCACACTGAGCCTTATAACTAAAAATATAGTTTTAAAAATCAAGTCAAGTGGATGGCAGAATTCACACCAACTATGAAAAAAATGCAATGGTGAACAATATAGTTTTAGTTATTGTTATAGTTATAGTGCTCAGTGTGAATGGCCCTTTATAGTAAATATCTTTTGGATAGAGGACCAAAAAAAACACATTGTAGTATTTGAGTGAAATCCACGATCTGCCTTACCCAGGACGAATGTTCTTTCATCTGGTGCTGGTTGCTATGGGGACCATTGGCATGGCCACGCCAGAAGCAGCTCTGGCAGAGTTGGTAACCATGGCACTGTTGGCAACGGTACCGAAAGCCCATCATGCTTTCACTTCGGCAATATGAACACTCCACTGGATGGAAGACTGGGTGGTGAAGAAAGTACAGGGGGAATAAATGATAAATAAATAAAGGACAAAAAATTTACAATGACACATTTTTTGAAAATAACTTTTCAAAGGGTAAAGGATTAAAAAAATAAAAAATAAAGTCTAAACAGATAATACTTTCCCACTATGGCCCTGTATAATGTAAGAGAACTCTTAAGTAATTATCCCTCCAACAAATGTTGCTAGACCTGCATGTTACAAAAGCCACACGTACCATTTTCAACATTAGCGAGTCGGTGCATGAGAGGTAGCCACACTAGACACTGTGGGGGAGGATCTGCCATCAACACATCCAAAAACGTGTTCAGCAAGATCTTCTTCTAGATTTGAATAGACACATGCGTTCAGTGAAAAGCATCCAATAATAGCAAGAGAAGTTGAATAAAGATCTGTAGCAAGACCTGATTAAAAATAGCAGTAAAAGGTTCAGAGTTCATTTTGATATGAGGGATATCAGGGTTCGATATTAAATATTAATAATTTGGGTCCCAATGGAAATGTTACAGGATTAACTACATGGTAATATTACGGGATTATGCAGGACTAAATGACTACATTTGTGTTGCAGGTGGTCAGAAATGTTACAATTATGGGTACAGGTGGGAATGGTCAGAAATGCAGCAGGAACAGGACTTAAAAAAATGTAACCAACACAACTGCACCACTTAACATCACCTTTTAATGAGCGATAGTGGCTCTTTAATAAATTGTGATATCATATTATCAAACATACCAGTCTACATTGACGCTTGCTTTTATTTCATTGTTATAGAGCGTCGCAGTCCCTCCCCCTTTCATGACGACGCCAGATAATTCCCAATGCATTTTCCCAATCCCAATGCATTTTCCCCAAAATATTTATTTAAAGACGGTTACGCCGCGGACAAAGCCAACTCGAGTTGTGACAACTCATGACAACAAACACAATATTTTGGACCAAACAAATAATTACAAAGAAGAAAAACAACAAAAAGTGTTGTTTTTCTTCTTTCTAATTATTTGTTCGGCCTAAAAAATTGTGTTTTGTTGTCATGATTTGTCATGACAAGAGTTGGCTTCGTACGAGGCTTAAAAGGTCTTTAAATAAATACTTTTTGAAATGTCTATGAGGAAAATGAACAGAGAATCATTTCCTGGGCCCTGGTAGGGGGCGGGACTGCGACGCTCTATTAGAATGCCCGGGGAGGGGAGGATACAAAAGTAGAGGTGTGGATTTCTCCCCCATACAGTACCTTCAAGCAAATCCAACCCTTGGTCATTTAAATGGTAGGCCTCTCATTTCTGCCTCTTACCTGCTGAGGGAAACATGTGCGTACTGAGTGCTCTGTGTAGCCAAACGAGGGTCCCTCAAACACAGCAGTAGGCAGCTTCAACACCTCGCGAAGGAACTGGTCAAACTTGGCAAAGACCATCACTCCACTCGAGTCAGAGATCTGTGAGAAAACATCTGAGAGAAAAAAGATTGACATGATTTTGTATTCATTTAGAGACTATCTGGCGCCTCTGCCTGATTCTTAAAGGGACACTTCACCGTTTTTGCAAAATAATATATGTTAATGACGTTTAGAAACTTTAGATCACTTTCCTGGGGGTATTTATGTGTGTAATATGTGGTTTTAGATATTTTAGATTGTAGCAGTGAGCCTGTTGTCTCTGATGTCATGGACACTGGTCTCACTACCTTCCTGGACTACAATTCCTATAATTCTTTGGTGCACTGCTCCTCCTTGTGGATAGGGGGGAGAGCTGTCTTACTGAGACATGTAGTCCAGGAAGGAAGTGAGCCCAGTGTCCATGACATCAGAGACAACAGGCTCACTGCTACAATCTAAAATATCTAAAACCACATATTACACACATAAAGACCCCCAGGAAAGTGTTCTAAAGCTTCTAAACGTCATTAACATATATTTTTTTGCAAAAAGGGTGAAGTGTCCCTTTAACCATCCAAGCATTATTTTCTACTTCATTGTACAACAGTGTCAGCAATGGCAAAAATAGCCGATTTACAAGCACACAACATTGTACGATGAAGTAGAAAAATCACACCCGTGTGAACTGAGTGGTGCAACTCCCCTCTCCCCCTGCCCCTCTCTCTCTCTCTCTCTCTCTTAGCAGGCAACAGTGCAACACTATCACTTTCTCTCTGTTTCTGGCACAACATGTTTGGCATCCACCGCCTTTCAGTTTGGCGGAGACAATAACCCACAGGTCCCACATAGGACCAAAGTTTTGACGAATCCTTTCATCAGTCTCATGAAGATAACCTGACTCAGATTGTGGCACAATGTGGCAGTATTGAGTTCACAAGTTCCCGAACTCACTGCTGCCGCCATCTGGCGGAGTCAGGTTTTCATGAAGAAGCAGTACGGTCAAATCATTGGTCTGTTTGCAAATTAAATGTTTTTGTTTTGTTTTGGAATTCCTTTCTCCGGGTCAGTATGTGAAGAGAGACTTCTTTGCTGATTAAAAAAAAGAAAAGAAAAAAAAAGTCTAAGCTAATTCATAATTAAATCAGCTAGCCTATTTATTTTCAGGTCCCATTCTTTTATGAGAATAACACTGCGTGATTTCTGTAGAACTTAAAACAATTCAGAGCAAGTGCAAGCAATTTAAACATAATGTGTCCCAACAGCGCCCCTGTGTGCATCGTTTGAATAACTACACCAAGTGACAATTTGGGTCTTGAATTGGGATCTGTGAAAAAATAGTAGATAAAACACCAGCAACTAGGGTGTCCAGATAATATAAGGGGGACATCTGGTCACCCTACCAGCAACCCAGGAAAACTATATTCAGGTTAAATACAGTTGAATCTGAAACATTGTCTATAAAGTGGTTTAAAAACTTACAGCGTAGTTTGTCCACAATTTTCCCTCCACACATAGTTGCTAACATGGATTTCATAGAGAACACAGTAAGCTTCCCATGGCCTTCACTGTAAAACATAAAGAACAAATAAACCTCATTACAAGTGCACACACCTTGCTTTTGAACCAACCCACTACTTAAGAAGTGAGCTTGCAATAAGCTCATGAAAGCATCTAATTAGGTCATAAGGACTTTTAAGAGATAGCTCCGGGGATTCATGGTTAATGGTTATATTTTCATTTTCTACTGTTTAACCTGGTAGTCCCACAGAGATTAATTTGGAGCTCTGGTTTAGAAATGTATATCTTTGCAAATACAGGAGTTGGATGAAAAACAAGTTAAAATAACATGCTGTATATAAAGTAAAAATATTTAAAATTTGTAAATTACAAACTGTAACAGCCAAATGTTCAAAATGTAGGCTACTAGTCGAGTGATGCCATTAGTTCAACAGTCTGACAGAATTGCAGAATTTTATCAAGTCTAGATGCTCATTCACGTCTAAACCATGCTGTAATGAGCATAGGGAACAGATTAGAGGTACATGAACTGTATTTTCTTTTATTCCGTTTGGACCTCAGGGACAGAGAGCAAAAACTAATTCTGACATAATTTGCAGTATTTTCCACGTTCCCGTATTATTTCTAAAGGATATAAGAGCAAAAAAACACGATAAAAGAAAGAAGACATGTAAGCAGTATTATGGTACAATAAATTAAATATAGCACACAAATAATTCACAAAAAGATCTACGTGAGCTTGTAGATCTGCATTTTTTTTGCGTAAGTCACCAGCCCGTAATATAAATCAGGTTTTGGGCACTGGGAAAGAGGCACTTAGAAACATAGGTGATAAAGTCTTCGGGCAGCTTTTCACAGTTGTCCAAGGAAGTATGGCGCTTACCTAGTCCATTCCCCTCAGATCAATCAAGTACTCAAGTAACCTACTGTCTACTGAGTAACCTAGGCTCACCCCAAAACGCGCTCGCCCCCATTTGTTTCCCACAGACCGCACACTAGGGCGGTTCTTGTGTTCTTGTATTTGTTTTACTGAGGATAAGATTATAAATAAGTTTAGGTTATAGGCACCGTTACTTCAACCTGTACAGCAGTGGTTCTCAACCTTTTTGGTTCCACAGATACTGTAAATATTGTGAAAATCTACAAAACGCAAGGCTTTTTGAGCTTGCTGCTAATGTAATTGTTTTAATTGCTAATTAAAACAAATTGCCTCTTTTTATATTATTTATATTACTATTTGGCCAATGTTAGTTTGATTACTTTTTATGCAGTACATGGTCTTTATCTTTGCCTTCTTCTTTTCTTCTTTTTTAAATAAGGTATTAAGAAGTTATTAAAAGTCCTTAAATTGTTAATTCACTGTCATCTGGGGACCTCCCCCCCAACAACAACAAAAACGTGTGGGGACCCTGGGGGTCCTGACCCACAAGTTGAGAACCAGTGCTTTCTATCTACACTCTTGCACTGTGTGTATGAGATGCCACTGTCCCGGCACCACGCATACAGCATGCTCTGTACTATTAAGATTTGATCTCTCTGCATCAATGCAGAGAGATCAAATGCCTACCAGACATGTTCCTGTACATTTATTGCACTTAACGAATCCAGTGATTCTGTATCTGATTGTGACTATTTATAGGTTAATAAATACTGAATACTGTATGTACGCATAAAGTGTGATGTTCGTTATAACATTGGCTACATTGTTATTCATTAGACAACAGATAGGTAAATAGACTGTGGTGTTGTTCTGCTTTAGGGGTGCAACAGTTAATTGAATGTATCGATTTAATCAATTCGAAAATAATAAAAAATATTATCGGTACATCTATTTTAGAAAACAGAAAGGCTAGCTGATCTACAAGCTCACAGTAGCAACATATTGTGTAGTAGAGTATATATTAATAGAGACGGCACCGGAATCTCCTCCAATCCACTTGCATTAAGTTGCTCAAAAGCGCATGAGGCGATTTCACTCCTCCTTCCGGGTAGAAACAGAGTGCATTCTGGGATTGATTGAGCCAAACACATGAGCATGCTGGCCGT